>NC_091182.1:39643376-39875876 GCF_040958095.1 Procambarus clarkii
CTCCTCTCTCCCTCTCGCTCTTCCTCTCTCTCTCTCCTCCTCTCTCTCTCTCTCTCTCTCTCTCTCTCTCTCTCTCTCTCTCTCTCTCTCTCTCTCTCTCTCTCTCTCTCTCTCTCTCTCTCTCTCTCTCTCTCTCTCTCTCTCTCTCTCTCTCTCTCTCTCTCTCTCTCTCTCTCTCTCACTCTCTCTCTCTCTCTCTCTCTCTCTCTCTCTCTCTCTCTCTCTCTCTCTCTCTCTCTCTCTCTCTCTCTCTCTCTCTCTCTCTCTCTCTCTCTCTCTCTCTCTCTCTCTCTCTCTCTCACTTCCTACCTCACAGTCTCCCTCCCTCACTCCCTCCCCCCCATTCTCCTTCTCGACACTCTCGACACACTATGCAACTCTACCCGTTGAACATTCTCCCTGCAAAGTCTCGCGAGGCTCACTGCAACCGTCTATGGCCTCCAGACTTGAAAGGAAAGATAAGCAAACAGACAATCTTTCTTATAAGATACAGATGCCTTTCTGAAACACAAATATCAACCTTTCAGAAACCAACTACATTTGATCATTGTCAATGCTTGCGTGGACTTATTTACGCGTGCTTGCAACCAGGCTTCTTGCCTCTGTTGCAACATGTTGCACATGATGCTGTCATTGTTGAGCAGTCGAGATGAATTGTAATGATGACGTTGACGAGAATAAACATTGGGTGTGGATTATTCATATTTTACTTTAACTTTTCCCACTCTTCCAGTCGCTAATACTTCCATGGTAATGGCGGTTTTCTTGATAATTGACGCCAATAATATCAAATTCTGACCTTTTTTTTGGTATGATGTAATAGCAATTATTATTTTTTCTTTCATGATGTCTGAGAGTAAAGCTATTTCGTGCTCAGATCCAGGTCAAAGGTCAGCTTACAGCTGTATATAGATGTCGACGGGATAAATGCACAAATCCAACAATATACATCTTAAGACTTGGTGAAGTTTCTGTTGTTTTGCCTCTTTTAATTCTTCGTTGAAGTGAGCTAAGCTTCAGAGCATATGTGAGCTTACTTTCTTCTATCAGGTTTATTTTATCTCTTCACCTCTCAAATCTTGCATCTATTTTTCCTTCAACTGATGTTTTCCTCACTTTCTTTGATCATCTTTCATTTACTTTAATTTTGCTTTATTCCATTTGTCTTGTCGCACTAGCTACTGATCTCCTCCTTCCGTCTCTCTCCCGTATCCCTCACCTCTCCTGTTTCTATCTTACCGCCTGCTGCGTTCTTTACTACTTAGCCTCTTTCTTAGTTGTGACTTAATAATGACCCCTGGAAAACTTTCCCATTTCCTTTCTTTATATGAGAGATTTGTGTATATTTGATCGATCCATGTTACTGCTTGTCTCAAGGGAACACAGTGAAAGGGTCAACATTATGAGTATGGAATGGTCCGGAGAGAAGACCAAGATCTTCATTGGTCTTCCAGTGAGAGTGTCATGATTATGGGCGAGGGTTAGGCGTTCCAGAGCTGCCCTGGAACCTCATTGGCCTTCCAGTGGCAGCCTCATTATTAGGATGAATAGACTGACAGGGCATTCAGGAACCCCTGTGGCCTTCCAGTGCCACTGGAAGTATAAGAAGAGTACTTATCTTGTGAGTATAAGATGGGTGAGAGGGTGTCCCTGGAACCCCAGTGACTTTCCAGTGACTGGGTGAGATAATTAGTAAAGATGGAGCAAGAGGGCTTTCCTGGAACTTCAGAGATGTCACTTTACATATCAAAAGATGGCAAGAAATTCTAAGTGGAATCAACTAAAAGATAAAATATCTTATGGAAAAACTCAAGCCAACTGGCAAAGGTCTTCCTTCATACAGTGCTCTTTGTGTACGTTCTCACCCTCCTGTTGTACAATAAGGTCAGGCCAGCTGTATTTGTCCAATTAGGAAACTCTTTCTGGGTGAGTTCTTCATCCTTCCTTTGGTTTGTAGGTCACTTCTCTTCCCTCTGTTCAGCTGTTCTGTGTGTTGGTCACTTCTCTTCCCTCTGTTCAGCTGTTCTGTGTGTTGGTCACTTCTCTTCCAGCTGTTCAGAAAGGCCACTTCTCCTTATTCTATAGCAGTACCGTAAAGACAATCCTCCTCTTTCATCATCCTCCTTCAGAGAGGACATCCCAAGTGGGTGACAGCCTCTGCGTGACACACTCACAAGTGTCAGAACGTGTCATGTACACGCTCAACGTTTGACACCCCTTCACCGAATGACACCCTCAACGGGGTGACCCCTGTAGTTGATGACACCTTAATTGGGCACTCCACAGGGAGGGGTGTCACCTACAGTGAGTCATATTCCAGTATGTGACACCTTCCCCAGGGTGTCAACTTAAAGTCGTTGGCTCCACATTGGGTGGCATCCCCCCCCCCTTTGGTTCCCCTCACTATACGTGGGTGGAGGAGCTCATTAGCTCTGATATGAAAGTCTGAATAGCAGACTCGAGGGACAGCCTTAAATTTGCATATGAATTCCGGATCTACGAAACCTAGATCATCTTTTTATTTTATCTTAAACCGCGAATAAAGGAGCTTCAGCTACTTTCTCTTCAAGACCGTGAGGCACCAGCTACTTTCTCTTTATGAAGCTAATGTCACAGCAACTTTCTCTTGAAGAAGCTGAGGCTCTACTAGTTTTCTCTTGAAAAAGTCGAGAATTCAGCCATTTCATCACTGCTTCATTGAGTTTTTAATAATTCTTTAGCAAAAATTGAAGCAAAAGGTTGTAATCGCCTTTTTGTAGCTCCGTCTTAAGTTTGTTATCCCTATGTAAAGTTATATTTTAATTAAGACGCGCGGCACTAAGATGTGACGAAGAGTGTTAGATGGGCAGGTGTTGGGTTGGTGGTTCAGGTGTTTGGTTATTACAGCAGTTGAGTTGGGGCAGGTGGTGTGATGTAGCTGGCAGTGCTAGAATATGGCAACTACTCAGACACCTCAGAAAGCGGGTAGGATCTCTGAAGGCAGTGGACATTTCCTCTCTGTATCGCCACGCTGAGACGCTGGGAGAGGACGCTGCTAGCTCTAAAGGTTGCAAGATTCTTCAATTAACCTAGAACGCAGTTCCTTAAAAAGAAAACTGGTGACACTCTTACCCCAGGCGCCGAGTGTCTCAGGAGCAATGGGGACACAATTGTAGTGGTGATCCAGTTGTCTGTACTTACGGGACTTGGCTGATTCCCTGTGAGTGGCAGCGCCACCTGGTTGTGCAACACTGAAGTCAATTTAGGTGTTAGCCAGTGTTAATACACACGTGTATGTGTGTGTATATATATATATATATATATATATATATATATATATATATATATATATATATATATGTCGTACCTAGTAGCCAGAACGCACTTCTGAGCCTACTATGCACGGCCCGATTTGCCTAATAAGCCAAGTTTTCCTGAATTAATATATTTTCTCTAATTTTTTTCTTATGAAATGATAAAGCTACCCATTTCATTATGTATGAGGTCAATTTTTTGTTATTGGAATTAATATTAACGTAGATATATGACCGAACCTAACCAACCCTACCTAACCTAACCTAACCTATCTCTATAGGTTAGGTTCGGTTAGGTAGCCGAAAAAGCTAGGTTAGGTTAGGTTAGGTAGGTTAGGTAGTCGAAAAACAATTATTTCATGAAAACTTGGCTTATTAGGCAAATCGGGCCTTGCATAGTAGGCTGAGAAGAGCGTTCTGGCTACTAGGTACGACATATATATATATATATATATATATATATATATATATATATATATATATATATATATATATATATATATATATTAGTATATTTTGGTAGCAGTCTTTCCTGTAGACATATATTATTAAATATGACCGAAAAAGTAAGATTAATAATTCTAACACGAATTTTCTCAATCTTTCATACATTACGCTTCACTGTTGGAGGTAAATCAAAAATCACTTCTCCAAAATTCATTTTTATTTCTAGTCTGACGCGACACGGGCGCGTTTCGTAAAACTTATTACATTTTCAAAGACTTCACAAATACACAACTGATTAGAACGTATCTCTGATTTTATATCTACATTTGAGTGAGGTGGGAAGGGTGATGTGGCATTAACACAAGACAGAACAGGAGGGGATATTAATAGGGTATTAAAAGTATCAACACAAGACAGAACAGAAACAATGGGTATTGAATAGAAGTGTTTGTAGAAAGCCTATTGGTCCATATTTCTTGATGCTTCTATATTGGAGCGGAGTCTTGAGGTGGGTAGAATATAGTTGTGCAATAATTGGCTGTTGATTGCTGGTGTTGACTTCTTGATGTGTAGTGCCTCGCAAACGTCAAGCCGCCTGCTATCGCTGTATCTATCGATGATTTCTGTGTTGTTTACTAGGATTTCTCTGGCGATGGTTTGGTTATGGGAAGAGATTATATGTTCCTTAATGGAGCCCTGTTGCTTATGCATCGTTAAACGCCTAGAAAGAGATGTTGTTGTCTTGCCTATATACTGGGTTTTTTGGAGCTTACAGTCCCCAAGTGGGCATTTGAAGGCATAGACGACATTAGTCTCTTTTAAAGCGTTCTGTTTTGTGTCTGGAGAGTTTCTCATGAGTAGGCTGGCCGTTTTTCTGGTTTTATAGTAAATCGTCAGTTGTATCCTCTGATTTTTGTCTGTAGGGATAACGTTTCTATTAACAATATCTTTCAGGACCCTTTCCTCCGTTTTATGAGCTGTGGAAAAGAAGTTCCTGTAAAATAGTCTAATAGGGGGTATAGGTGTTGTGTTAGTTGTCTCTTCAGAGGTTGCAGGGCTTTTCACTTTCCTTCTTATGATGTCTTCGATGAAACCATTGGAGAAGCCGTTATTGACTAGGACCTGCCTTACCCTACAGAGTTCTTCGTCGACTTGCTTCCATTCTGAGCTGTGGCTGAGAGCACGGTCGACGTATGCGTTAACAACACTCCTCTTGTACCTGTCAGGGCAGTCGCTGTTGGCATTTAGGCACATTCCTATGTTTGTTTCCTTAGTGTAGACTGCAGTGTGGAAACCTCCGCCCTTTTCCATGACTGTTACATCTAGAAAAGGCAGCTTCCCATCCTTTTCCGTCTCGTAAGTGAAACGCAGCACGGAACTCTGCTCAAATGCCTCCTTCAGCTTCTGCAGATGTCTGACATCAGGTACCTGTGTAAAAATGTCGTCAACATACCTGCAGTATATGGCCGGTTTCAAGTTCATGTCGACTAAGACTTTTTGCTCGATGGTACCCATGTAGAAGTTTGCAAACAGGACACCTAGGGGAGAACCCATGGCGACCCCATCTACTTGCTTATACATGTGCCCATCCGGGCTCAAGAAGGGTGCCTCTTTAGTACAAGCTTGGAGTAGTTTCCTCAGAATACTTTCTGGCATGTCAAGAGGAGTACAGGCTGGATCACGATACACTCTGTCGGCTATCATTCCGATTGTCTCGTCCACAGGTACGTTGGTAAACAGCGATTCTACGTCCAACGAGGCTCTTATCCCTGTGGCCCGTGTGCCCCGCAGTAAGTCCACAAATTCCTTTGGAGACTTCAGGCTGAAGGCGCAAGGAACATAAGGAGTCAGCAGGCCATTGAGTCGCTTTGCCAGTCTGTACGTGGGTGTGGGTATCTGGCTAATGATTGGCCGAAGTGGGTTTCCAGGCTTGTGCGTCTTGACATTTCCATACGCATATCCAGGTTTATATTCCCCAATGATCTTTGGCAGGTGGAGTCCGGATTTCTTGGCGTTTACAGTTTCGATCAGTTTCAACAGCGACTGCCCTGACAGGTACAAGAGGAGTGTTGTTAACGCATACGTCGACCGTGCTCTCAGCCACAGCTCAGAATGGAAGCAAGTCGACGAAGAACTCTGTAGGGTAAGGCAGGTCCTAGTCAATAACGGCTTCTCCAATGGTTTCATCGAAGACATCATAAGAAGGAAAGTGAAAAGCCATGCAACCTCTGAAGAGACAACTAACACAACACCTATACCCCCTATTAGACTATTTTACAGGAACTTCTTTTCCACAGCTCATAAAACGGAGGAAAGGGTCCTGAAAGATATTGTTAATAGAAACGTTATCCCTACAGACAAAAATCAGAGGATACAACTGACGATTTACTATAAAACCAGAAAAACGGCCAGCCTACTCATGAGAAACTCTCCAGACACAAAACAGAACGCTTTAAAAGAGACTAATGTCGTCTATGCCTTCAAATGCCCACTTGGGGACTGTAAGCTCCAAAAAACCCAGTATATAGGCAAGACAACAACATCTCTTTCTAGGCGTTTAACGATGCATAAGCAACAGGGCTCCATTAAGGAACATATAATCTCTTCCCATAACCAAACCATCGCCAGAGAAATCCTAGTAAACAACACAGAAATCATCGATAGATACAGCGATAGCAGGCGGCTTGACGTTTGCGAGGCACTACACATCAAGAAGTCAACACCAGCAATCAACAGCCAATTATTGCACAACTATATTCTACCCACCTCAAGACTCCGCTCCAATATAGAAGCATCAAGAAATATGGACCAATAGGCTTTCTACAAACACTTCTATTCAATACCCATTGTTTCTGTTCTGTCTTGTGTTGATACTTTTAATACCCTATTAATATCCCCTCCTGTTCTGTCTTGTGTTAATGCCACATCACCCTTCCCACCTCACTCAAATGTAGATATAAAATCAGAGATACGTTCTAATCAGTTGTGTATTTGTGAAGTCTTTGAAAATGTAATAAGTTTTACGAAACGCGCCCGTGTCGCGTCAGACTAGAAATAAAAATGAATTTTGGAGAAGTGATTTTTGATTTACCTCCAACAGTGAAGCGTAATGTACGAAAGATTGAGAAAATTCGTGTTAGAATTATTAATCTTACTTTTTCGGTCATATTTAATAATATATATATATATATATATATATATATATATATATATATATATATATATATATATATATACACACACACACATACACGTGTGTGTGTGTGTGTGTGTTTGTAACAAGTGAAAGCAGAGTTTCAGAGCAAAAAATATATATTCAAATCAAAGTCAGTGGGACTAGGTGGCAATATACACCCTGCAAACACACAACGTAACGGTTCATATGATTCCCTTGTTACAACTTGTAATAAAGTTGTTACATCTTGTTGTAACGTTTTTAGGACGTATTAGAACGTGTTACAGCTTGCTGTATTGGTTGTTACAATTGTTAGAAGGAGTTAAACCTTGTTCGAACGTTGTAGCGACGTTGTAGTTCAGTCGTGTGTTTGGTTAACACTCTGGACAGACACCTACACATTCAAGACATTAACCTTCAGTGGTTTAGACAATATAAATATCTTGGAGTGTGTCTAGATTCTAAAATTACATTCAAAAATCAAATTCAATATATGAAGCAGAAAGTAAAATCACGACTGCATATAATGAGAGCAATCACAGGGCCCCGTCTAGGAGCAGGGTGTTTAGGGGTGTTTAGAGAGTGTTTACAATGTTGACCAGACCACACACTAGAAGGTGAAGGGACGACGACGTTTCGGTCCGTCCTGAACCATTCTTACAATCGACTTGAGAACTGTCCAGTACGGACCGAAACGTCGTCGTCCCTTCACCTTCTAGGGTGTGGTCTGGTCAACATACTTTAGCCACGTTATTGTGACTCATCGCCTGCAGTGTTTACAATGTTTTACAGACACAACGTTCGTTCCCTAGTTGATTGTGCAACTCTTGCCTTACTTTTTTTTCTTAGGCAGAAGTTAAGGTTATCCAAAATGATTCAATACTAGTCAGTATGTGGCGCTGACTAGTATTGTGCACTCTATTATTAAGCTGGAAACCACAGTAACATCGGTTGAAACAACATTGAAAAAGTTTGTTGCAAGCATGCTGACCAAGATACTGACTAGACCAATAATCAGTTCACCTTAAGATATGATCAATTGAGCACTAACTCGGCACAGAAGAGCTTCCAGGAGTAATAGGAAGACCTACTGTGCAACGGCGAGATAGTGGTCCCTCAGCTTCAACCCGTTCACTTCAAGTAACATGTTGCAGAGCTGTTGCATTACACGAGAGCTGGGAAACTAACTCTACGCGCTCACAGTGCACAGACGCGTGCACAATCTCCTTTATTACTAACTAAGACCAAGTTTGTTTGGTCTCTAAGGAGAGCCCATGTGTTGAGTTGCATGATAGTGCTACAAGGACCGTCTTAGGTTCAGTAAAGACGGAATTGGAAAGATTGAAGCACTTCACACAGAAGTCAGCTCTAGTCAATCACCATTTCAATTAGCAGCAACTAGTCAACATAACCTCATTCGAAACAGCTAGCCTTAGCGATGACCTCACCAGCCCACGTGACCTCCGATGACCTTCGGTCGTCTAGTAAGCCCCACGCCAACATAGCAGCTGATCCCTAATTGGCTAATCTTAGAGACAAGGACTCGAGGGGATAACAGTGTGATTCCAGGCCTGTCACGCCATTCCTGGCTAAGGACTTCAGTCCTCAACGAAGTGTGTGTTTCTGGGAGCAGCCGCTAATGAGAACACCTTGTTAAAGCCTTAAGGGCCGTCAAGTTAACATTTATCCTTCGTAAAATAACCTTTAAGCAGCCGGAATCCCGCAGTGTAATTATTTTCGTCAAATCAAGTTAAATTGACTGTGTAGAACGATCACGAGGGTTGCAACAGGGGGCAACAGGGGGCAACAGGGGGCAACAGGGGGCAACAGGGGGCAACAGGACCGATGAGAAGTGTGACGTTGTGATCGTGCAATATCAAAGTCATCGGTAGAGTTATAATTACACAAACTGTACCGATGAGTGTGCTGCGGGTACAGCAATAAATACTCCGTTGCTGTACCCGCAGTACAGCAAGGGAGAATCGAAGCGTGAATTAAGGTCAACGATAAGAAAGGGAGAACCTGGTGTGTAACTGCTGCTGCGAGGCTCTTACTCAAACAAGTGTAAACTGGCCACATGTAGAGACGTGTCAGTCGAAGCACGTAAGATACAGAAGTGTACCTACACACCTGTGAGTCAGTCCAGTGAGTGGTGAGTGTGGGACTGAGGCAGGTGGTGAGTGTCGGGCTGGGGCAGGTGGTGAGTGTGGGGCTGGGGCAGGTGGTGAGTGAGGGGCTGGGGCAGGTGGTGGGTGTGGGGCTGGGGCAGGTGGTGGGTGTGGGGCTGGGGCAGGTGGTGAGTGTGGGGGTGGGGCAGGTGGTGAGTGTGGGGGTGGGGCAGGTGGTGAGTGTGGGGCTGGGGCAGGTGGTGAGTGTGGGGGTGGGGCAGGTGGTGAGTGTGGGGCTGGGGCAGGTGGTGAGTGTGGGGCAGGTGGTGAGTGTGGGGCTGGGGCAGGTGGTGAGTGTGGGGCTGGGGCAGGTGGTGAGTGTCGGGCAGGTGGTGGGTGTGGGGCTGGGGCAGGTGGTGAGTGTGGGGGTGGGGCAGGTGGTGAGTGTGGGGGTGGGGCAGGTGGTGAGTGTGGGGCTGGGGCAGGTGGTGAGTGTCGGGCTGGGGCAGGTGGTGAGTGTGGGGCTGGGGCAGGTGGTGGGTGTGGGGCTGGGGCAGGTGGTGGGTGTGGGGCTGGGGCAGGTGGTGGGTGTGGGGCTGGGGCAGGTGGTGAGTGTGGGGGTGGGGCAGGTGGTGAGTGTGGGGCAGGTGGTGAGTGTGGGGCTGGAGCAGGTGGTGGGTGTGGGGCTGGGGCAGGTGGTGGGTGTAGGGCTGGGGCAGGTGGTGGGTGTGGGGCTGGGGCAGGTGGTGAGTGTGGGGGTGGGGCAGGTGGTGAGTGTGGGGCAGGTGGTGGGTGTGGGGCTGGGGCAGGTGGTGAGTGTGGGGTTAGGGCAGGTGGTGAGTGTGAGGCTGGGGCAGGTGGTGAGTGTGGGGCTGGGGCAGGTGGTGAGTGTGGGGGTGGGGCAGGTGGTGAGTGTGGGGCTGGGGCAGGTGGTGAGTGTGGGGCTGGGGCAGGTGGTGAGTGTGGGGCTGGGGCAGGTGGTGAGTGTGGGGCTGGGGCAGGTGGTGAGTGTGGGGCTGGGGCAGGTGGTGAGTGTGAGGCTGGGGCAGGTGGTGAGTGTGGGGCTGGGGCAGGTGGTGAGTGTGGGGCTGGGGCAGGTGGTGGGTGTGGGGCTGGGGCAGGTGGTGAGTGTGGGGCTGGGGCAGGTGGTGAGTGTGGGGCTGGGGCAGGTGGTGAGTGTGGGGCTGGGGCAGGTGGTGAGTGTGGGGCTGGGGCAGGTGGTGAGTGTGGGGCTGGGGCAGGTGGTGAGTGTGGGGCTGAGGCAGGTGGTGAGTGTGGGGGTGGGGCAGGTGGTGAGTGTGGGGCTGGAGCAGGTGGTGAGTGTGGGGCTGGGGCAGGTGGTGAGTGTGGGGCTGGAGCAGGTGGTGAGTGTGGGGCTGGGGCAGGTGGTGAGTGTGGGGCTGAGGCAGGTGGTGAGTGAGGGGGTGGGGCAGGTGGTGAGTGTGGGGCTGGGGCAGGTGGTGAGTGTGGGGCTGGGGCAGGTGGTGAGTGTGGGGGTGGGGCAGGTGGTGAGTGTGGGGGTGGGGCAGGTGGTGAGTGTGGGGCTGGGGCAGGTGGTGAGTGTGGGGGTGGGGCAGGTGGTGAGTGTGGGGCTGGGGCAGGTGGTGAGTGTGGGGCAGGTGGTGAGTGTGGGGCTGGGGCAGGTGGTGAGTGTGGGGCTGGGGCAGGTGGTGAGTGTCGGGCAGGTGGTGGGTGTGGGGCTGGGGCAGGTGGTGAGTGTGGGGGTGGGGCAGGTGGTGAGTGTGGGGGTGGGGCAGGTGGTGAGTGTGGGGCTGGGGCAGGTGGTGAGTGTCGGGCTGGGGCAGGTGGTGAGTGTGGGGCTGGGGCAGGTGGTGGGTGTGGGGCTGGGGCAGGTGGTGGGTGTGGGGCTGGGGCAGGTGGTGGGTGTGGGGCTGGGGCAGGTGGTGAGTGTGGGGGTGGGGCAGGTGGTGAGTGTGGGGCAGGTGGTGAGTGTGGGGCTGGAGCAGGTGGTGGGTGTGGGGCTGGGGCAGGTGGTGGGTGTAGGGCTGGGGCAGGTGGTGGGTGTGGGGCTGGGGCAGGTGGTGAGTGTGGGGGTGGGGCAGGTGGTGAGTGTGGGGCAGGTAGTGGGTGTGGGGCTGGGGCAGGTGGTGAGTGTGGGGTTAGGGCAGGTGGTGAGTGTGAGGCTGGGGCAGGTGGTGAGTGTGGGGCTGGGGCAGGTGGTGAGTGTGGGGGTGGGGCAGGTGGTGAGTGTGGGGCTGGGGCAGGTGGTGAGTGTGGGGCTGGGGCAGGTGGTGAGTGTGGGGCTGGGGCAGGTGGTGAGTGTGGGGCTGGGGCAGGTGGTGAGTGTGGGGCTGGGGCAGGTGGTGAGTGTGAGGCTGGGGCAGGTGGTGAGTGTGGGGCTGGGGCAGGTGGTGAGTGTGGGGCTGGGGCAGGTGGTGGGTGTGGGGCTGGGGCAGGTGGTGAGTGTGGGGCTGGGGCAGGTGGTGAGTGTGGGGCTGGGCAGGTGGTGAGTGTGGGGCTGGGGCAGGTGGTGAGTGTGGGGCTGGGGCAGGTGGTGAGTGTGGGGCTGGGGCAGGTGGTGAGTGTGGGGCTGAGGCAGGTGGTGAGTGTGGGGGTGGGGCAGGTGGTGAGTGTGGGGCTGGAGCAGGTGGTGAGTGTGGGGCTGGGGCAGGTGGTGAGTGTGGGGCTGGAGCAGGTGGTGAGTGTGGGGCTGGGGCAGGTGGTGAGTGTGGGGCTGAGGCAGGTGGTGAGTGAGGGGGTGGGGCAGGTGGTGAGTGTGGGGCTGGGGCAGGTGGTGAGTGTGGGGCTGGGGCAGGTGGTGAGTGTGGGGGTGGGGCAGGTGGTGAGTGTGTGGCTGGAGCAGGTGGTGAGTGTGGGGCTGGGGCAGGTGGTGAGTGTGAGGCTGGGGCAGGTGGTGAGTGTGGGGCTGGGGCAGGTGGTGAGTGTGGGGCTGGGGCAGGTGGTGAGTGTGGGGCTGGGGCAGGTGGTGAGTGTGGGGCTGAGGCAGGTGGTGAGTGTGGGGCTGGGGCAGGTGGTGAGTGTGGGGGTGGGGCAGGTGGTGAGTGTGGGGCTGAGGCAGGTGGTGAGTGTGGGGCTGAGGCAGGTGGTGAGTGTGGGGCAGGTGGTGAGTGTGGGGCTGAGGCAGGTGGTGAGTGTGGGGCTGAGGCAGGTGGTGAGTGTGGGGCTGAGGCAGGTGGTGAGTGTGGGGCAGGTGGTGAGTGTGGGGCAGGTGGTGAGTGTGGGGCTGGGGCAGGTGGTGAGTGTGGGGCTGGGGCAGGTGGTGAGTGTGGGGCTGGGGCAGGTGGTGAGTGTGGGGCTGAGGCAGGTGGTGAGTGTGGGGGTGGGGCAGGTGGTGAGTGTGGGGCAGGTGGTGAGTGTGGGGTTGGGGCAGGTGGTGAGTGTGGGGCTGGGGCAGGTGGTGAGTGTGGGGCTGGGGCAGGTGGTGAGTGTGGGGCTGAGGCAGGTGGTGGGTGTGGGGCTGGTGGTGAGTGTGGGGCTGGGGCAGGTGGTGAGTGTGGGGGTGGGGCAGGTGGTGAGTGTGGGGCTGGCGCAGGTGGTGAGTGTGGGGCTGAGGCAGGTGGTGAGTGTGGGGCTGGGGCAGGTGGTGAGTGTGGGGCTGGGGCAGGTGGTGAGTGTGGGGCAGGTGGTGAGTGTGGGGCTGGGGCAGGTGGTGAGTGTGGGGGTGGGGCAGGTGGTGAGTGTGGGGCTGGGGCAGGTGGTGAGTGTGGGGCTGGGGCAGGTGGTGAGTGTGGGGCTGGGGCAGGTGGTGAGTGTGGGGCTGGGGCAGGTGGTGAGTGTGGGGCTGGGGCAGGTGGTGAGTGTGAGGCTGGGGCAGGTGGTGAGTGTGGGGCTGGGGCAGGTGGTGAGTGTGGGGCTGGGGCAGGTGGTGGGTGTGGGGCTGGGGCAGGTGGTGAGTGTGGGGCTGGGGCAGGTGGTGAGTGTGGGGCTGGGGCAAGTGGTGAGTGTGGGGCTGGGGCAGGTGGTGAGTGTGGGGCTGGGGCAGGTGGTGAGTGTGGGGCTGGGGCAGGTGGTGAGTGTGGGGCTGAGGCAGGTGGTGAGTGTGGGGGTGGGGCAGGTGGTGAGTGTGGGGCTGGAGCAGGTGGTGAGTGTGGGGCTGGGGCAGGTGGTGAGTGTGGGGCTGGAGCAGGTGGTGAGTGTGGGGCTGGGGCAGGTGGTGAGTGTGGGGCTGAGGCAGGTGGTGAGTGTGGGGGTGGGGCAGGTGGTGAGTGTGGGGCTGGGGCAGGTGGTGAGTGTGGGGCTGGGGCAGGTGGTGAGTGTGGGGGTGGGGCAGGTGGTGAGTGTGGGGCTGGAGCAGGTGGTGAGTGTGGGGCTGGGGCAGGTGGTGAGTGTGAGGCTGGGGCAGGTGGTGAGTGTGGGGCTGGGGCAGGTGGTGAGTGTGGGGCTGGGGCAGGTGGTGAGTGTTGGGCTGGGGCAGGTGGTGAGTGTGGGGCTGAGGCAGGTGGTGAGTGTGGGGCTGGGGCAGGTGGTGAGTGTGTGGGTGGGGCAGGTGGTGAGTGTGGGGCTGAGGCAGGTGGTGAGTGTGGGGCTGAGGCAGGTGGTGAGTTTGGGGGTGGGGCAGGTGGTGAGTGTGGGGCTGAGGCAGGTGGTGAGTGTGGGGCTGAGGCAGGTGGTGAGTGTGGGGCTGAGGCAGGTGGTGAGTGTGGGGCAGGTGGTGAGTGTGGGGCTGAGGCAGGTGGTGAGTGTGGGGCAGGTGGTGAGTGTGGGGCAGGTGGTGAGTGTGGGGCTGGGGCAGGTGGTGAGTGTGGGGCTGGGGCAGGTGGTGAGTGTGGGGCTGGGGCAGGTGGTGAGTGTGGGGCTGAGGCAGGTGGTGAGTGTGGGGGTGGGGCAGGTGGTGAGTGTGGGGCAGGTGGTGAGTGTGGGGTTGGGGCAGGTGGTGAGTGTGGGGCTGGGGCAGGTGGTGAGTGTGGGGCTGGGGCAGGTGGTGAGTGTGGGGCTGAGGCAGGTGGTGGGTGTGGGGCTGGTGGTGAGTGTGGGGCTGGGGCAGGTGGTGAGTGTGGGGGTGGGGCAGGTGGTGAGTGTGGGGCTGGCGCAGGTGGTGAGTGTGGGGCTGAGGCAGGTGGTGAGTGTGGGGCTGGGGCAGGTGGTGAGTGTGGGGCTGGGGCAGGTGGTGAGTGTGGGGCAGGTGGTGAGTGTGGGGCTGGGGCAGGTGGTGAGTGTGGGAGTGGGGCAGGTGGTGAGTGTGGGGCTGGCGCAGGTGGTGAGTGTGGGGCTGAGGCAGGTGGTGAGTGTGGGGCTGGGGCAGGTGGTGAGTGTGGGGCTGGGGCAGGTGGTGGGTGTGGGGCTGGGGCAGGTGGTGAGTGTGGGGCTGGGGCAGGTGGTGAGTGTGGGGCTGGGGCAAGTGGTGAGTGTGGGGCTGGGGCAGGTGGTGAGTGTGGGGCTGGGGCAGGTGGTGAGTGTGGGGCTGGGGCAGGTGGTGAGTGTGGGGCTGAGGCAGGTGGTGAGTGTGGGGGTGGGGCAGGTGGTGAGTGTGGGGCTGGAGCAGGTGGTGAGTGTGGGGCTGGGGCAGGTGGTGAGTGTGGGGCTGGAGCAGGTGGTGAGTGTGGGGCTGGGGCAGGTGGTGAGTGTGGGGCTGAGGCAGGTGGTGAGTGTGGGGGTGGGGCAGGTGGTGAGTGTGGGGCTGGGGCAGGTGGTGAGTGTGGGGCTGGGGCAGGTGGTGAGTGTGGGGGTGGGGCAGGTGGTGAGTGTGGGGCTGGAGCAGGTGGTGAGTGTGGGGCTGGGGCAGGTGGTGAGTGTGAGGCTGGGGCAGGTGGTGAGTGTGGGGCTGGGGCAGGTGGTGAGTGTGGGGCTGGGGCAGGTGGTGAGTGTGGGGCTGGGGCAGGTGGTGAGTGTGGGGCTGAGGCAGGTGGTGAGTGTGGGGCTGGGGCAGGTGGTGAGTGTGTGGGTGGGGCAGGTGGTGAGTGTGGGGCTGAGGCAGGTGGTGAGTGTGGGGCTGAGGCAGGTGGTGAGTTTGGGGGTGGGGCAGGTGGTGAGTGTGGGGCTGAGGCAGGTGGTGAGTGTGGGGCTGAGGCAGGTGGTGAGTGTGGGGCAGGTGGTGAGTGTGGGGCTGAGGCAGGTGGTGAGTGTGGGGCTGAGGCAGGTGGTGAGTGTGGGGCTGAGGCAGGTGGTGAGTGTGGGGCAGGTGGTGAGTGTGGGGCAGGTGGTGAGTGTGGGGCTGGGGCAGGTGGTGAGTGTGGGGCTGGGGCAGGTGGTGAGTGTGGGGCTGGGGCAGGTGGTGAGTGTGGGGCTGAGGCAGGTGGTGAGTGTGGGGGTGGGGCAGGTGGTGAGTGTGGGGCAGGTGGTGAGTGTGGGGTTGGGGCAGGTGGTGAGTGTGGGGCTGGGGCAGGTGGTGAGTGTGGGGCTGGGGCAGGTGGTGAGTGTGGGGCTGAGGCAGGTGGTGGGTGTGGGGCTGGTGGTGAGTGTGGGGCTGGGGCAGGTGGTGAGTGTGGGGGTGGGGCAGGTGGTGAGTGTGGGGCTGGCGCAGGTGGTGAGTGTGGGGCTGAGGCAGGTGGTGAGTGTGGGGCTGGGGCAGGTGGTGAGTGTGGGGCTGGGGCAGGTGGTGAGTGTGGGGCAGGTGGTGAGTGTGGGGCTGGGGCAGGTGGTGAGTGTGGGAGTGGGGCAGGTGGTGAGTGTGGGGCTGGCGCAGGTGGTGAGTGTGGGGCTGAGGCAGGTGGTGAGTGTGGGGCTGGGGCAGGTGGTGAGTGTGGGGCTGGGGCAGGTGGTGAGTGTGGGGCTGGGGCAGGTGGTGAGTGTGGGACTAGGGCAGGTGGTGAGTGTGGGGCTGGGGCAGGTGGTGAGTGTGGGGCTGGGGCAGGTGGTGAATGTTGGGCTAGGGCAGGTGGTGAGTGTGGGACAGGTGGTGAGTCTGGGGCTGGGGCAGGTGGTGGGTGTGGGGCAGGTGGTGAGTGTGGGACAGGTGGTGAGTCTGGGGCTGGGGCAGGTGGTGAGTGTGGGGCAGGTGGTGAGTGTGGGGCTGGGGCAGGTGGTGGGTGTGGGGCTGGGGCAGGTGGTGAGTGTGGGGCAGGTGGTGAGTGTGGGGCTGGGGCAGGTGGTGGGTGTGGGGTTGGGGCAGGTGGTGAGTGTGGGGTTGGGGCAGGTGGTGAGTGTGGGGCTGGGGCAGGTGGTGAGTGTGGGGCTGGGGCAGGTGGTGAATGTTGGGCTAGGGCAGGTGGTGAGTGTGGGACAGGTTGTGAGTGTGGGGCTGGGGCAGGTGTTGGGTTTGGGGCTGGGGCAGGTGGTGAGTGTGGGGCTGGGGCAGGTGGTGAGTGTGGGGCTGGGGCAGGTGGTGAGTGTGGGGCTGGGGCAGGTGGTGAGTGTGGGGCTGGGGCAGGTGGTGAGTGTGGGGCAGGTGGTGAGTGTGGGGCTGGGGCAGGTGGTGAGTGTGGGGCTGGGGCAGGTGGTGAGTGTGGGGCAGGTGGTGAGTGTGGGGCTGGGGCAGGTGTTGGGTTTGGGGCTGGGGCAGGTGGTGAGTGTGGGGCTGGGGCAGGTGGTGAGTGTGGGGGTGGGACAGGTGGTGGTTGTGGGGCTGGGGCAGGTGGTGGGTGTGGGGTTGGAGCAGGTGGTGGGTGTGGGGCTGGAGCAGGTGGTGGGTGTGGGGCTGGAGCAGGTGGTGTGTGTGGGGCTGGAGCAGGTGGTGGGTGTGGGGCTGGAGCAGGTGGTGAGTGTGGGGGTGGGGCAGGTGGTGAGTGTGGGGCTGGGGCAGGTGGTGGGTGTGGGGGTGGGACAGGTGGTGGGTGTGGGGCTGGGGCAGGTGGTGGGTGTGGGGCTGGAGCAGGTGGTGGGTGTGGGGCTGGAGCAGGTGGTGGGTGTGGGGCTGGAGCAGGTGGTGGGTGTGGGGCTGGAGCAGGTGGTGGGTGTGGGGCTGGAGCAGGTGGTGGGTGTGGGGCTGGGGCAGGTGGTGGGTGTGGGGCTGGATCAGGTGGTGGGTGTGGGGCTGGGGCAGGTGGTGAGTGTGGGGCTGGAGCAGGTGGTGGGTGTGGGGCTGGGGCAGGTGGTGGGTGTGGGGCTGGGGCAGGTGGTGAGTGTGGGGCTGGGGCAGGTGGTGAGTGTGAGGCTGGGGCAGGTGGTGGGGCTGGGGCGGGGGCAGGTGGTGAGTGTGAGGCTGGGGCAGGTGGTGGGTGTGGGGCTGGGGCAGGTGGTGAGTGTGGGGCTGGGGCAGGTGGTGAGTGTGAGGCTGGGGCAGGTGGTGGGGCTGGGGCGGGGGCAGGTGGTGAGTGTGAGGCTGGGGCAGGTGGTGGGGCTGGGGCAGGTGGTGTTTTCAAGAGTTTTGGTTCACATATAATGCCAGTATATAATGCTGAGGGTTAGACAAAGAACACTTCCAAAATGGAATACTTTGACACGTCGTGGTGGTATGGTTGGGACAGCTGTCAATTACTGACGTCAAGCTGATGTTATTTGATGTTGTTGAAGGTAATATATTGTTGATAAACACCTGAAGGGTGTTTTCAATAAAAGATATATTGACTGCCGTTAATAATTGCCATTTACTCCCACAAACATCTACCATGTGTACGCAAACATCTACCATGTGTACACAAATATCTACCATGTGTACACAAACATCTACCATGTGTACACAAACATCTACCATGTGTACACAAACATCTACCATGTGTACACAAATATCTACCATGTGTACACAAATATCTACCATGTGTACACAAACATCTACCATGTGTACACAAATATCTACCATGTGTACACAAATATCTACCATGTGTACACAAACATCTACCATGTGTACACATAATCGTCCTTGAACATTTAAAATGTCGTGGGTGATCACTTTAACCGCGGCAAAATACATTGCGAGACGATGAACCCGCTGAGGAAATGTAAAGACACGAATATCAAATTCGGTAGAGGCTGGACACAGGATTTTTTGTTTTATACTGAACGATAGTGAAGATATATGGTGAAAAGGATACCTTGAACAGACCTTGTATTCACCCAAAGTAAGATAGATATCAGCAATATCTCTGATATGTTATGTCAATAAAAATAACACCAATCTAGCGTTCCCACCCAAAAATATAGCAGTGTCAAAATGTGGCGGTGATCTTGATAGCCAAAAAGGCAAGTATGGAGCGTTAAGCTTCAACCCACCCTAACCAGAGGCAATTTTTTGACACGCATTGCTTGATAAAAACAGACTGAATAACAAAAGTATGATAGCTGCACCGTGGGGCACAAATCAGAGCTAAACATCAGCTAAAGAATGAGAAACGATAATGTCAGAGATAACAGTCGGGAAATATCTGAAAATATCACAGAAGCTCAAGCCAAGAATTAGCTTGAGCAGGAGTGAATGACTCCTGCAATGATGTGGGTGAGGTGCAACCTTCGACACAATATTGGCAGAAATGGTTGTAATTCCCAGAGTCCACGAAAGAGAAATGAATGTGAACACATTCTCACACTACAATGGTGACTCTCACACTACAATGGTGACTCTCACACTACAATGGTGACTCTCACACTACAGTGGTGATTCTCACTCATC
The DNA here is from genome assembly GCF_040958095.1 of Procambarus clarkii. Taxonomy (NCBI): domain Eukaryota; kingdom Metazoa; phylum Arthropoda; class Malacostraca; order Decapoda; family Cambaridae; genus Procambarus; species Procambarus clarkii. The sequence continues at coordinate 39,661,863 of NC_091182.1, forward strand.
ACTGAGACACTGACACTACAGTATGACACTAATACAACGGCAGGTCAATGACATTATAAATGACTCATTTTATTGTCTTGAATCTATTCACTGAATATTATGCTGTCTCTTTGCTAAATAATTCCTTTTTTGTTCTGACATTAATTTCCTCTCTTGTCAGTTATACGATTTCTTTTCCTGTGCTTCTATTTTTCTCTGTCGCTATGCCGGAGTAATTTTCTCCTCTTCCTGGTGTAATGTTTTCATCTACCAGGTGTAATGTTTTCATCTACCTGGGGTAATGTTTTTATCTACCTGGGGTAATGTTTTCATCTACCTGTTGTAATGTTTTCATCTACCTGGGGTAATGTTTTCATCTACCTGTTGTAATGTTTTCATCTACCTGGGGTAAAGTTTTCATCTACTTGGTGTAATGTTTTCATCTACCTGGTGTAATGTTTTCATCTACCTGGTGTAATGTTTTCATCTACCTGGTGTAATGTTTTCATCTACCTGGTGTAATGTTTTCACATACCTTGTGTAATGTTGTTATCTACCCTGAGTCAAGTTCTCATCTACCTGGTGTACGGTAGTAATGCCTTCTTCTTACTGGGTTAATATTCTCCTCTAAACAGTGTAATTTTGTCGAATAACTCGTGTAATTTTTGTCTCTATTTGGTGTAAATTTTAGTCTCTATTTGGTGTAAATTTTAGTCTCTATTTGGTGTAAATTTCAGTCTGTATTTGGTGTAAATTTTCCTTCTCCCTGGTCTGGCAATTCCCTTCTTGCATGGACCAGTTGTGTTCTCCTCCAGATATAATTGCTTAGTTCTCACTGCTGTACTTTTGACGCTTGACTAATATTTTTTTTTTTTCCAATACCTGGTGTCTTTTTTTTTCTTCACTCGGCATGGTGTTATTTAATCCTTTGTGAAGTTGTCAATCAAACTTGAATCAATTTTCTTCTCCGTCTTGTGTTCAACTCCTTCTGTCAATGCTCTGGTTGGAGAGTATTTGAGATATATATATTATTCACACTGAAGCTGCTTCGTTCCATCTATGAATTACAACTGTTTATTTTAGTCATCAGGTCTTCCATTGCTCACAGTACGATCTTCCAACTTTCCACTCCGTAAGAGAATTGAATTGTTTTGCCTAACCAAAAGCGAACGAGCCCAATCAACCCAATTTTAACCAGTCGTAGACATACATATGTTCGTGTTCGAAATGTCACTTTACGTTTCTGTTGCATTATTATTGGCTAGGCCGATAGGCATAAAAATGTTTACTTATCATTTCCTCTTCAAGGACTGGTGGAAACTCGCCCCTAGTTATGAACTCCTTTGTGCTTCTTCAAACCTTTTTTTTTTTTTAGCGGGAAAGGATTTTAAATTCCCCGACACTGCCATTTGCAGCCTCGTAGCCCCGGGTTGTGGCGGCGTTCACACACCGTCTTCCGTCCTCACTACCCGTCTGGGGCTCATCATGTCCTTCCTGGAAGAGGCGAGAGATTGTTTCTTGTCCTGTGAGCCTTCTCTTTACTTCCTTTATCCTCCCCAAATGGAACACAGTTTCACGATATTTTTTTTCCTTTACGTCTACTTTAGTGTGAGGTTCGTTGGAGGGTATTTCTTGATATCGTTTACGAGTTCAAGGCTTCTGTTTTCGGGTAGAGGTTGTGATACGATATCTTTTGCGAAACCAAGAGGTCGTGAGATGTATTTTGTGTTTAAAGGTAAAACAGTCAGTGTGTGAATGAGTTAAATAAACACTGAATGTTTGTGAGTGGCTTTATTTGATAATTCTCTTTACAGGCTAATGTAGAGTAGTTCAAAGACTAAATATCTACCTCCTTTTGGTTCAACGTATCAATGTCCGCGCGGCCCGGTCTCTGACTGGGTCAACTGGTTGGTGGGCTGTCACTTAGGCTGTTGGACACTGCTGCCTGCAGTCTGACTTTAGAATGGTAGACTGGTAGACCTAAGGTAGAATGGCTCCTGGTAGACTGCGCCCTAACCTCGAAGGTAGTTGGAATGAAAGGTGCCATATCCGTACACGAAAGACACTGAAGCTTTAGTGGTCATGTATTCGAGGCTTCGATGGCCCAAGTGAATGAAATAAATAAATATATATATGTATAATATATACATGTTCATATCTTTACTATAAGAGGCAAAGTTTGTCTGTTCAAAGTTACAGGTCACACAGTTCGGGCTAGCTTCACCCAAAATTGGCGGAGAGAACAGTCTTGGGTACGGGATGAACATAGGCTAGTCAGGGTCGCCATAATTAAAAAGATAACAGCGGGCCAAGGTCCACATTTAGACCCCCCATGACGATGTTCAGCACGACTAGCCAGCTACACAGCTAAATATTTTCAAAACAAACTTTTGATATATTTTACCTTTTTCCTTATAGTAATATGCACCAGTATTCACTGAAATCTGGAAAATTAACATAAATGTTCTGCTTTCAATAATTTGCCCGTACTACCATAAAACAGACGATCCTTACACAGCACCGAAGGTTTCCCAAGCAACGTCTCCTCATTAGTCTAAAGGGAGTAACTATTATTTGTGTCAGTATTTCACACCACTGGGCACCTCTCACTGCCGTTTGACAATTATATTTTTATGAAAGACAGATACAAACACACACAGACCGAGACATGTAAAGAGAGAAACAGAGACAGACATAGACGGACAGATAGATATATTGATGAGAGGATGGATAGGTGGATAAACCGAGGGATGGATAGATAGTGGTATAAAGAGATGACTAGATGGACGGATAGATGTATACACAAATGGATAGATATATACATTGAAAGATAATGAGTAGGTGGATGTAGAGATAGCTGATTGAGTTGATAGATGTATGGACAGATGGAGAGATAGATGGATGGATGGATAGATGGATGGATGGATGGATGGATGGATGGATGGATGGATGGATGGATGGATGGATGGATGGATGGATGGATGGACAGATGGAGAAATAGATGGATGGATGGATGTATGGACAGATGGATATATTGATGGATAGATAAATTGATAAAACCAGAAGGATAGAGCGATGGATAAAAAGCTACATGGATAGATAAATTGATAAAGCCAGAAGAAAAGAGCGATGGATAAAAAGCTACATGGATAGATAAATTGCTGGATAGATGGATGGATGAATAGGTAAATGCATAGATAAATGCACAGAAGCATAGATGGAAGGATGGACGTATGGATGGATAGAGATGAATGACTTAAAGAAAGATGAAAGGATGGTTAGATGATGGATCGAGGGATAAATAGATGGATAGAATAATGCATGGATATATGGATAGATGGGAGACAGACAGGCCCGGCAACATCGGGTACCGTCAGGTAGTATTATCTAGGACTTTTCTTTCCCCCTCTCATTACAATAGGCGGCTGGATAGAGGGATAGATTGATGGATAGATCGATAAATAGACGGCACTCGGTAAGGACAGTGACCGTAAGGGAAAGTGGTGAAGGGCAAAGAATTTGGTGAAGGGCAGGGAAGGTGGTGAGGGACAGGGAAGGTAGTGAAGGGCAGGGAAGATGGTGAGGGACAAGGAAGGTGGTGGTGGGTAGGGAAGATTGTGAAGGGCAGGGCAGGTGTGGACTTCAAGGGACAGGTCTGGCGTGATATCAAGCCCTGGGTTTTTCTCTCAATGATTCTTAAAGGATTTCATCACCCAAATCGTACCCTGTATCTGGCCTCATACTCCCTACACTTATCTTCGCAACTTTACATTTTCTCTGGTTAAACGCTAACAGCCAATTGTTGGACCATTCCTTCAGCTTGTTCAGGTCATCTTGTAGTCTCTTGCTCTCCTCCTCTGTTTTACTCCTTCTTATAATTTTAGCATCATCAGCAAAAATTGAGAGTAATAAGTCTATACCCTCTGGAAGATCATTTACCTATATGATCCGAGTACAGAGCCCTGTGAGACTCTGCTGGTAACTTCACGCCATTTTGAGGTCTCACTCTCATAGTAACTCTGTTCTTTCTATTGCTTAGGTATTCCCAGATGCTCTGTAGCATCCTTCCAATTACTTCTGCCTCTTTCTCCGGCTTATGCATCAACCTCTTATGGGGTATTGTGTCAAAGGCTTTCTGACAGTTGGATTAGGTTTGCACTCTACGCTGGAGCTGCTTTCTCTAGGAGTGCTCTGACATATGTGACATACCTTAATGACTCCTTACGTAAGTTTCTAAAGGCAGTTCTTATGTTAGCCAACCGAGTATATGCCGCTGATGATATCCTCTTGATGTGGGCTTCAGGGGACAGGTTCATGTGATGAAAACCCCCAGATCGTTTTCTCCTTATACGTGAAGTATTTCCTTTCCCAAAGGCACCATGTATTTGACATCCAGCTCCCTGCACCTATTTTCATTTGCTTCAGTTAAACTCTAGTAATCCCTTTCTTGAACCATTCCTTGAGATAATCCAGGTCATCTTGTAGTCTCTTTCTATCCACTGTTTTTAGTCGTTTCATAAATTTAGCATTGTCTGCAAACATTGAGAGGAATGAGTCTGTAACCTCGGGAAGATCTTTGACTTATACCAGAGAGAGGATAGATCCGAGTACAGAACCCTGTGGAACTCAGGTAACATCTCGCCATTTTGAAGTCACACTTTTTAGATACCATTTGGTCACCACTTGGTCCGGGAGACATCTCCCGTCACGCAGGGTGCAGTTGCGCCTCCACAGATCTCCAGTATCATCTTTTGATACTGGTAATGGCTCGAAAGGGCCACCACTTACGGGCTATTCATGCCCGTGCCACCTCTTGGGTGGCTTAATCTTCATCAATCAATCAATCAACTTTTTAGAGTAGCTCTTTATATTTTGTTGCTTTGGTACTTCCTTATTTAATGGATCTCTTTACCTGTCACTTCTTACCGTGTCTCCAGCTTAAGTACCTGCCTCTTATGTGGCTATAAGTTAAACGCTTTCGGATAGTCCATGAAAATGCAGTCAGCCAACCCTTCTCTTTCTTGATGAATTTTTGCCAAAACTAAGACGTCCAAAGTATAGACGGTGCCTCCTTACCTCATCTCTGGAAATCTCTAAATCTTCCAAAGCTGCCTGCTTTATTGCCTACTATCTTAGTTCGGGGACTTGTCCTCGTTCTATTGTGACGACCTCCTGCAATCTCTTGTTGAGTTCGTCACATAAATCTTAGTCATTCTCTTTGTACCTGTCCTCCTTCATTCTAAGCTTTACCACCTGTTCCTTGACTGTTGTCTTCCGTTTGATGTGGTTGTGGGGCAGTTTTGGTTCGGTCTTGGCTTTATTTGCCAAGACATTTTTATAACGTCTCTCCACTTCCCTTCTAACACTGAGGTACTCACTTTTGGCTCTCAGGTGTCTCCCCTCTGCTTTGTTTATTTATGTCGTTCTTCAATGCCTTCATATTTAATTGCCTTGCTTCCTCACATGCATGATGAAACCTCGCTTTCCTCTTTTTTCCTTCTTGTTTTTCTTTGGACTGAAATAAACTTGTGTTCTGCCTCCTGACACTTCTGGGCCATGTAATCCACCATGACTTGTATAGACGTTTCACAGAGTACAGTTTCCTATGGTATTCTCATTAGGAACTTTCTCATCTCATCATAGGTCTCCCCTCTCCCAGTATGCCAGCCCTCTGTTAACTGATTCCTTCCTTGGGTAGGGTATTATTACTTCCAAGTGATATTGAAATGTCACTACACTCTGTCCAATCATTCCTATGTGGGCTTCTAGTTTGCTTTCAGTTTTGTCTGTCTCGTTCAGATTGAATATCAGATGAAGTCTAGCTTGTTCGTCATTGTCTCTCATTCTTGTGGGTCCTTTGATATGTTGGCTTAGAAGGTTTCTTGTTACCGTGTTCAATCGTTTAGCTCTCCGTGAATCTTACTCCTTATGGGCCTATGTTCTCTCAGTCTGTATTTTCGTAGATGAAGTCTCCCTGGGCCATTATTAAGTCGATTGTGATGAGAGGAAGGAGGCAATGACAATAAATAGGCAAGAGAGAGGTGAGGAGAAAAAAATCTTAGCGGAAGAAAAAGCAAGGCAAGAGGAACGTGAAGGTAAGATGTAATAAAGGGAGTAATAACAGGAATAAGAAAGGGATCGTGAGAGAAAACAAGGAAAAGAAAAAGAAGAAAGACAAAAGGAAAGGATAGGCTTATATTAGATCACGTTTGTTAGAAAGTTTAGAGCATTTGAGTATATACTGTGAGAGGGAAGAGTCAACAGCAACAAAGCCAGGACTCAGGTTAATGTTGGGTACGTTGTGTATCAGAGCCGATTCAACAAGACGGCGTCTGTGTAGAGTAGAGGCAGGAAAGATTATTTTGGAGGAAGACCAATCAATAGGATGATTATAATCCCTAACATGTCAGAAGAGACCATTGTTCGTGTCTGCAGACTTAACACCTCTTTTGTGTTCCATAAGTCTGTCATTAAGTGTACGGCCAATTTCACCAAAGTATTGGAGAGGACAAGACGAACAGGAAATAGAGTCGACACCAGCAGCATTAGAAGCAGGAGGAGCAGTGTGAACCAGATTGCTACGAAGAGTGTTAGTTTGCTGAAGGCGAGCTTTACGTCAAGAGGACGAAAGGTATTAGTAAAGTTTTTGAGTTCAGATATGAAAGGAATCTGAGCACAGTGCTACTAGTGTTGGAAGCAGGTTTAGGATGGAAGAAATTACGTTTAGCTTGAGAGTAGGCACAGTTGATAAAATGTAAAGGGTAACCAAGGCGAGAGAATGATTTGTTGATAAAGGAAATTTCAGAATCAAGAAACTGAGGGTCGCTGATGCGTAGAGCGCGGAGGAAGAGAGAGATGAGGACACTTTTCTTAACAGAAGGAGGATGGTAGGAAAAGAAGTGAATGTACATGCCACTATGCATGGGTGTGCGGTAGACAGAGAAAGAGAACCCGGACACAGACCTGTGAATGTGAACGTCAAGAAAAGGAAGGCGGGAATTAGATTCCCATTCAACTTTGAAATGGATGGCAGGAGCCAGGTTGTTAAGAGAGGAGAGGAAAGGCTTGAAAAGACTAAGGTCATGAGGCGATGAAGTAAAAATGTCAACAACATAGCGAAGCCAGAGAGAGGGACGAGTATCAATAGTGGGAAGAAGAACAGTTTCGAAGTATTCCATGTAGAAATTGGCAAGAACAGGAGAGAGAGTGAAACCCATAGCGACATAGAAAGTTTGAGAGTAGTAATTACCGTTGAAAGAGAAAGAGTTAGAGTCAACATAGAGTCTAATGAGTTCGAGGAAAACGTCAGTGGGAAGCGGGAGAGGAAGAAGGCCCTCAGACGCCTTCTGTCTAAGGAAAGAGAGAGAGTCATCAAGGGGAACATTAGTAAACAGAGTCGACATCAAGACTAAGCATCTTACAGGAGGGGTGCAGGCGCAGTCTTTCTATGTAGTCCTGGGAGTGACGAAGGTGGACAGCTGAAAAAAGTACCATGATAAGGAGTTAGAGTTCTAGCAAGCCAGGAGGCAAGAGGATAGCCGACAGAGCCCCTAGAAGAAATGATAGGACGAAGTGGAACACAAGGTTTATGAGTCTTAGGTAGACCATAGAAATAAGGATGAAAAGGGCAGATGTCACGTAAAAGTTCAATGAGATCAAAGTCAGGAGGACAAAGACTAGAAAGCTGTCTTAGTTTGCAGTTGAAGGAAGTTTTAAGGCAATCCAAAGGGTCATCTAGTGGTGTTTGGTTAGATCTTCCCTCTCCTATCTCTGGGACTTCGCCCTTGCTCTACTGTGAAGACCTCCTGAAATTTCTTATTGAGTTCCTCGCACACCTCCTTGTCGTTTGTAGCGAATTTGTCTGCCCCTATCCTCAGTTTCATTACCTGGTCCTCAACTGATTTTTTTCTCCTGATGTGGCTGGGCAGGAATTTAGGTCGAGTCTTTGCCTTGCCAGCTATGTCATTTTCATATTGTCTTTCTGCCTTTCTTCTCACCCTGAGGTTTTCATTCCTGGTACTTTTGTATCTTTCTTTGCTCATTTGTGTCCTATTATTTCTGTAGTTTCTCCACGCCATTTTACTTATTTGCTTTGTTAGCTTACATCTCTGATTAATCCATGGGTTTCTCGTCTGCATTTCATTTATTTCCTTTTGTACTGGGACGAACTTGTATGATGCCTCCTTACACTTTTGTGTGATGTAGTCCATCATATCTTCTGCTCATCATATATGGTTCATATATCATCATATATGGTTCATATATGATGATATATGAACCATCATATATCAGATTCCTGAGCCTATTGGGCCCTATCATATCTACACTTGAAACTATGTATGGAGTCAGCCTCCCCCACATGGGAGCCTCCACCACATGGGAGAGGAACACAAGGTTTATGAGTCTTAGGTAGACCATAGAAATAAGGAAGAAAAAGGCCGATGACACGGAAACGTTTAATGAGATCAAAGTCAAGAGCACAAAGACTACAAAGCTGTCTTAGTCTGCTGTTGAAGGAAGTTTTAAGGCGATCCAAAGGGTCATCAAGTGATGTTTGGTTAGATCTTCCCTCTCCTATCTCTGGGACTTCGCCCTTGCTCTACTGTGAAGACCTCCTGAAATTTCTTATTGAGTTCCTCGCACACCTCCTTGTGCATCACCACGTTCACATGTGTGTTTACTAGTTGTGTTTTTGCGGGGGTTGAGCTCTGCTCTTTCGGCCCGCCTCTCAACTGTCAATCAACTGTTTACTAACTACTTTTTTTTTTCCCACACCACACACACACACCCCAGGAAGCAGCCCGTGACAGCTGACTAACTCCCAAGTACCTATTTACTGCTAGGTAACAGGGGCACTTAGGGTGAAAGAAACTTTGCCCATTTGTTTCTGCCTCGTGCGGGAATCGAACCCGCGCCACAGAATTACGAGTCCTGCGAGCTATCCACCAGGCTACGAGGCCCCCACCCCCTACGAGGTGTGTGTGTGTGTGTGTGTGTGTGTGTGTGTGTGTATGTGTGTGTGTGTGTGTGTGTGTGTGTGTGTGTGTGTGTGTATGCGTGTGTGTGTGTGTATGTGTGTGTGTACTCACCTAGTTGTACTCACCTAGTTGTGTTTGCAGGGGTTGAGCTCTGGCTCTTTGGTCCCGCCTCTCAACCGTCAATCAACCGGTGTACAGATTCCTGAGCCTATTGGGCTCTATCATATCTACACTTGAAACTGTGTATGGAGTCAGCTTCCACCACATCACTTCCTAATGCATTCCATTTGTCAACCACTCTGACACTAAAAAAGTTCTTTCTAATATCTCTGTGGCTCATTTGGGCACTCAGTTTCCACCTGTGTCCCCTTGTGCGTGTTCCCTTGTGTTAAATAGCCTGTCTTTATCTACCCTATCAATTCCCTTCAGAATCTTGAATGTGGTGATCGTGTCCCCCCTAACTGTGTGTGTGTGTGTGTGTGTGTGTGTGTGTGTGTGTGTGTGTGTGTGTGTGTGTGTGTGTGTGTGTGTGTGTGTGTGTGTGTGTGTGTGTGTGTGTGTGTGTGTGTATGTGTGTGTGTGTGTGTGTATGTGTGTGTGTGTGTGTGTGTGTGTGTGTGTGTGTGTGTGTGTGTGTGTGTGTGTGTGTGTGTGTGTGTGTGTGTGTGTGTGTGTGTGTGTGTGTGTGTGTGTGTGTGTGTGTGTGTGTGTGTGTGTGTGTGTGTGTGTGTGTGTGTGTGTGTGTGTGTGTGTGTGTGTGTGTGTGTGTGTGTGTGTGTGCTCGTGTGTGCATTAAAAAACTGTATTTGAAAATACGCATGAAAAAAATCTATTCTTTTTTTCATCACGGATCTAGACGCTGAAAAATGAATGAAACAGGACAGACTCGGAGAAATCCATTCGACTTACGGCTGATTCATCGCTCGGGTGATCCCGGTCAAAGGCCGCTTGTTGCCCAGGTTTGATCCACTCATTAAGACATGTCAGTCTTCCTCTCCGTTGCCCACACTCAATACCCCGCCCACGATGCCTCCCAAACTAGACACTCACGTTGAAAACCTTCGCTTGTGGGAGAGTCAACGCGACCTCCTGTCCCGCGCTGACACTACACAAGGCTCGCTGAGTCCTCCACAACACTGGACGAGGAGGAGGAGGTTTCCATGCCCGGCTGCCTAATAATTCCTTTTAGCCGGGGCGTTTGGGTATAAGTGAGAGTGGGCGCAAGGATTATGTACTGTGGTAAAAAAGAGTTGTAGATATCGATTATTGTATAATAGACAATTACGTTTCAAAAATATTATACAATGGCCTTACTGTAGTTGTCAGTGAATTTTCTGTGTCTGAGTGTTTGTAGGCCTCTACATGGTTGTAGGCCAGACTCTTGGGGGCTTGCCTTACCCATATTAACCTGGGAGACTTGTTTAGGGTAGGGATGAGCATAGACTGACTAGGGTCCATAGAATTCCAAAGCCAAGAGCGTGCCCATGTCACCCTCACCACCCTACCTCCCCCGACCAATGCCTTCAGCTTCATAGCTCAATATTTTGAAAAGAAACATTTCAAAAAAAAATTTCCCAATATTAATGTACACCATTATTCGCTGATTTCGAGAAAATTAACTGATATTTCATGCTATAAATAATTTGGCCGTAGTCGCATAATACAGGTTATTCTCTTGCTGCTTCAAAGGTTTCTCAAGCCATGCTCCTTTCACTGAGTAAATGGGGTCACTATTCTATTTTTAGTATTTCACAGGATCCTCACTGGCTTCCACCCAATAGCAAATGGTAGACAATGATAAGGTTTAGAGAAAGAGAGAGAGAGAGAGAGAGAGAGAGAGAGAGAGAGAGAGAGAGAGAGAGAGAGAGAGAGAGAGAGAGAGAGAGAGAGAGAGAGAGAGAGAGAGAGAGAGAGAGAGAGAGAGAGGAACAGTGGTGGGACAAAGGAGGAGGGAAGGAGAGAAGGGATAAAGAGAGAAGGGTGGGTGGAAATGTAGGTGAGAGAGGGAGAGGGAGGGGAGGAGAATTCAAGATATGGTGAGGAGAGAGCAGGCAAGACATGTCAGGGCACCACCTAGAGCTTCATCTTGCAACTCGTATGGTAACTTCCAGCATCCACAATGTTTCCTCATAACTCGGCCCCTACAGTTCTAGGACCAGTCATGTGGCATGTCTCTTAACCCGCCAAACACACACCGAAACTACGACGTTGGTACAACGTAAGAACAAGTTTTAACACCTCCTAACTAGTTATAACAACCAATATAGCAAGTTGTAACAATGTTATAATACGTCAAAAACAGGTTAAGCCAAGATGTAACAACTTTATTGCAAATTGTAACAAGCGGAAAATAGAGACATTTACGGTTTGTGTTTCCAGGGTTAGACTATCTCGAGTTTTGTCTTGTGTTTTTAATTAAACATGCAGAAGATTCGCGTGTTTGTAAACAGAGGTTAATACAGGTTGTGTATTGTACACTAGACGAAATGCTTTGGCAGACGGTGAAGAACGTTTATTGAGATCCAAAGGTGTTCTGGAGAGGAAGAGTTAAGGGAGGAGAAGTTCCCTCACTAGTCAAAAATCAGAGGAAAGATAACTGTCCTTTCCAGTGGAAGAGGAGAGGGAAGAGTGCAATTCCCAATGGTAAATGCGTGGAAGATATGCCCTTACTAGTAGTCGAAGAGAGAGTCCAGTGCCTCTCACTAGGGGTAGAGATGATGAACCAGTTCCATTTCAGTGACTGAAAAAAGGGAAATTTGCTCATTATAATGGAAGAGAAGGATGATTGCCCCTTGCAAATGGCAGAGGATAAGGGTGGATGCTCTTTCTAGTGATAGATAAGAGGGAGGATGAATGCCCTTTCTAATAGAGTAGGACTGCGAGACATTGGTTTCCACCCCACCTGACTGTTGGAGTACAACTGCAGTACACCCAGGCCTCTATAGCCACACTTACATGCTCCAGCTACGTGCACACGTGCAATACCTACGGGCACACGTGCAACACCGACATCACACGTGAAAGAGATCTTTGTAAATTCCTCCACGTTGTAAAACCTTCCATATTGGGTATCACTAGATCCCCCAGGATGCCTCTAGGTAGGTAATTACACAGAAGCCCTCATGTGCGTCCGACGACTCTCAAGAGAGATCTGGTAGGCCAACCAGGCAGCCAACCAGAGCATTCTACCTTTGCCTGATCCGTGGTTCAAGGCGCGGCAACAGGCATCAGGCGTCCTTGGTTATATAGGAACTAAGTCGTTACTGTAAACCATAGACATGATATAGCAGAGACTGTGTTCCAGTTTACCTAAGTGATCAATTGTTATCCTAGTCATCGGTGATGTCAGAGCATAGCTGAGGGTTGCTGTGAACAATTACATGATCGGAGAGATACCACGAGCATTGTCAGTGTAAAAATCTTACCATGATAACTGTTGGTGGGAGATTGTGACTTTGCACGTGCGTATCGTCCATTGTGTTGCCAGCCACCACGTGTGTGTCCCCAAGTGCTGCGTTGTTGCCATTCATGCCACGTGACGTTATTCATAACGTGCACCTCGTATGTTGCCACGTGCGGTGACGAGAATGTGTGTTGCATCCTGCAGCATGTATTTTTGCACATTGAACAATGCAGAACGACGCCATTTCCTCTCCGGAGAAGTTTGACGCCATTTCAAAAAACTACCCCATTTCCTCTCGCCTTTTTGCCATGTGCAAAGTGAAAACAAAAGATCGCCGTACTCCATTGAATGCCATGCATGTGCCACTTGCCGGCAACGTAAACACCACTTGCCAACCCAGCTGCTTGTATGAGTATCAGCATCAGTAAATGCCGTTTGAAGCCGTAAATGCCAAAACTCTGTTGCGATTTTAAGTACAACTAGAAAAGTTCATCAGGGCAAATGGGGGGACCTTTGACAATCCTCCGGCTTCCTGCCCTCGTCGAGGCCACTAGCATTAGTGGTCCTTCAGGTAAATTCAGGTCAATTCAGGTGTGTGTGTGACCGAGGCCCCGCCACTGTAAGAGCAGCATTTGTTATGTTATTGTATATTATGTTATATATCATTGAATGGCTTATATAATTAGCCATTTTTGCTTATCTAACACCCGCACCAGGAGTAAGCCGAGATAAGCGAGATAACTAACCACGGGATTACCCTGTGTGGTAGTGCCTTGTTGTACATGCTCGTCGTGTATGTGATTACTCACACAACTTTCACCATCTGTTCCTTTCCGTCGTCCCATCCCAAATCCTTATCCTGACACCCCTTCCAGGTACTTAATAGTCGTAATGGCTTTGGCACTTTTCCTTGATAATTTTCTTCCCTCTCACCATCTATGCTTTGTTGACTGTCTCATTGACTGGTTATTTATGTTATTTAATAGGTATAATTACTAAACCTGTGATTTAGTAACCAGGTATATGTAATTATCTGATCACCCTATTACGCTCCTGTGCTCCAGTTTTCCACGTTTGAAGTGATTAGGAAACAAAGTTAGTTGATTGGTTGTCTGTACAAGGGTTAAGTGATGTTTTGTTCCGGGAACTGCAGTTGATTAGTTAGGTGTTCCATGTTCCTCTGATGTAACGACCAAACCACACACCAGAAGATAGAGCAACCAGGACGTTTTCGTTAGTCTCGGACCATTCGCAAGTCTCGTGTTTCTCTCTGGTGTGAATATTCGACACCAGTCTCTAGTCATCAGTAAGTAAACCTGACTCCTGACTGAATTACTATTATAGTAATTAGTAAGTAACTCTAGTAATCTAGTAAGTTATTGAATAATCTTCTTATAATTGTAAATCTTGTGCTTCTGTGAAGTCCCTTCAAACTCATTCCTACTTTCCTCCTGGGTCTTCAACACCATTCAGGCCTATTCAGTCACATAGGTCTATAAATTGTGAGGAGGGACTGAGAGAATCCTTTTGTTTATTTACATTAATGGGATTCTTGTGACCAAAGTTAATCTTGAGCCGGTGAGTCTGAGGCAGAGCACAAAGAGTGAGGTCCAGCTCGGAGAGGCATAGCCAAGTCTTGTACTCTTTGCTCTGGAAATTGCTGGATCTTGATAGCTTTTAGCGAACTTAATATGGTAATTAGTGACGTTGCTCACACTAGCAGTCAGGAAGAAATACCATCCCAAAGAAGAAGAAGAAGAAGACGAGCCTTTTATTATGGTTGAAGAATGAGCGAATTCTAGTGGTAGAGAAAAGGAAGGAATGTCTGCAGGTGAATGTAGTGACTCCAGATCTATTTCGGTATCATATCTACTTTTAAATTTGTGATTTGAGTTGGCTTCTACAACCTGTTCTTTTAATTCACTTATTTTTTCCACTACTTCTACACTAAAATCAAACTTTCTAACACACATCTGTGACTCCTTTTCTAGTCTCAAACTTCCATCCTTGCTCTCTTGTTTTATTTGAATTCATTGTAAACATTTCATGCTTTTCTACTCTCTCTTAATCACCATATGTGTTTTATACATCACTAACATTTCTTCTCCTTTCATTTTATTTCTTGTATCGTCAGGTATGGTTATTTCAGTCTCTCTTCATAACCCATCTCTCACTATCTAGGATGAGTCTCATTGCATATTTGTGAAACTTTTTGAGTTTTCTTGTTTCTGTTTGGGATTGGAGCTCGACGATGGGGCGGCAAACTTTATAATGAATTTAAACTTTAATATAATATGTTGACCAGACCACACACTAGAAATTGAAGGGACGACGACGTTTCGGTCCGTCCTGGACCATTCTCAAGTCGATTGTTTAATATAATATAATATAATAAATTCAAACTTTATAATGAATCATGAATAGTGAATTACATGCGTGTGTGTACTCACCTATTTGTGCTTGCGGGGGTTGAGCTTTGGCTCTTTGGTCCCGCCTCTCAACTGTATCTCAAATGGTGTACAGATTCCTGAGCCAACTGGGCTCTATCATATCTACACGTGAAACTGTGTATGGAGTCATCCTCCACCACATCACTTTCTATTGCATTCCATTTGTCTACTACTCTACCACTGAAAAAGTTCCTTCTAACGTCTCTGTGGCTACTCAGTTTCCACATGTGTCCCCTTGTTCGTGTCCCACCAGTGTTGAATAGTTTATCCTTGTTTACCCTGTCGATTTCTCTGAGGATTTTGTAGGTTGTGATCATGTCTCCCCTTACTCTTCTGTCTACCAGTGTCGTAAGGTGCATTTCCCGCAGCCTTTCCTCGTAACTCATGCCTCTTAGTTCTGGGACTAGTCTAGAGGCATACCTTTGTACTTTTTCCAGCTTCGTCTTGTGCTTGACAAGGTACGGGCTCCATGCTGGGGCCGCATACTCCAGGATTGGTCTTACGTATGTCTTACATATGTGTGTGTGTGTGTGTGTGTGTGTGTGTGTGTGTGTGTGTGTGTGTGTGTGTGTGTGTGTGTGTGTGTGTGTGTGTGTGTGTGTGTGTGTGTGTGTGTGTGTGTGTATTTACTATTTGTATCTGTGTATCTACAGAATCGAGTTATTAGCTACCTATTTACTGCTAGATAGCAGTAAGTAGGTAGGGCCCTTGCTAGATAGCAGGGGCATAAGGGTGAAAGAAACTCTGCCCATTCTGTTTCTCGCCGGTGCCGGGAATCGAACTCCGGTCCACAGGATTACGTATCCAGCTTGCTGCCCATTCAGCAACCAGCACCCAGTGTGTGTGTATGTGAGTGTGTGTGTGTGAGTGTGTGTGTGTGTGTGTGTGTGTGTGTGTGTGTGTGTGTGTGTGTGTGTGTGTGTGTGTGTGTGTGTGTGTGTGTGTGTGTGTGTGTGTGTGTGTGTGTGTGTGTGTGTGTGTGTGTGTGTGTGTTTGTGTGTGTTTACTAGTTGTGTTTTCTAGTTGTGTTTTTACGGGGGTTGAGCTTTGCTCTTTCGGCCCGCCTCTCAACTGTCAATCAACTGTTTACTAACTACTTCTTTTTTTTTTTCCCACACCACACACACACCCCCAGGAAGCAGCCCGTGACAGCTGACTAACTCCCAGGTACCTATTTACTGCTAGGTAACAGGGGCATTCAGGGTGAAAGAAACTTTGCCCATTTGTTTCTGCCTCGTGCGGGAATCGAACCCGCGCCACAGAATTACGAATCCTGTGCGCTATCCACCAGGCTACGAGGCCCCTGTGTGTGTGTGTGTGTGTGTGTGTGTGTGTGTGTGTGTGTGTGTGTGTGTGTGTGTGTGTGTGTGTGTGTGTGTGTGTGTGTGTGTGTGTGTGTGTGTGTGTTTGTGTGTGTGTGTGTGTGTGTGTGTGTGTGTGTGTGTGTGTGTGTGTGTGTGTGTGTGTGTGTGTGTGTGTGTGTGTGTGTGTGTGTGTGTGTGTGTGTGTGTGTGTGTTTGTGTGCAATCGCTTAGTTGGACTCACCTATTTGTGCTTGCGGGGATTGAGCTCTGGCTCTCTGGTCCCCCTCCAGACCATCAATCCACTGGTGTACATGATTCCTGAGCTTCTCGAGCTCTATCATATTTATATTTAAAACTGTGTATGGAGTAAGCCTCCATACATAGAGTGTATGGAGGCCATGTACTGTGAAGAAATGTATACTCCATATATGTGTACTCACCTAGCTGTATGTGTGTGTACTCACCTAATTGTACTCCCCTAATTGTGCGTGCGGGGGTTGAGCTCTGTATCTTTGGTCCCGCCTCTCAACTGTCAATCAACTAGTGTACAGATTCCTGAGCCTACTGGGTTCTATCATATCTACACTTGAAACTGTGTATGGAGTCAGCCTCCACCACATCACTGCCAAATGCATTTCATTTGTCTACTACTCTGACACTGAAAAAACTCTTTCTAACGTTTCTATGGCTCATTTGGGCACTAAATTTCCCTCTGTGTCCCCTAGTGCGCTTGCCCCTTGTGTTAAATAGTGTGTCCTTATCTGCCCTATCAATTCCTCTGAGAATCCTGTATGTGGTGATCATGTCCCCTCTAACTCTTCTGTCTACCAGTGACGTGAGGTTTAATTCCCGTAGTCTCTCCTCGTAGCTCATACCTCTCAGCTCGGGTACTAGTCTGGTGGCAAACCTTTGAACCTTTTTCAGTTTAGTCTTATCCTTGACTAGATATTGACTCCATGCTGGAGCCGCATACTCCAGGATTGGCCTGACATATGTGGTATACAATGTTCAGAATGATTCCTTACACAAATTTCTGAATGCCGTTCCTATGTTGGCCAGCCTGGCATATGCCGCTGATGTTATTCTCTTGATATGAGCTGCAGGGGACAGGTCTGGCGTGATGTCAACCCCCAAGTCTTTTTCTCTCTCTGACTCATGACAAATTTCATCTCCCAGATGATACCTAGTATCTGGCCTCCTGCTCCCTACACCTATCTTCATTACATTGCATTTGCTTCGGTTAAACTCTAACAAACATTTGTTCGACCATTCCTGCATCTTGTCCAGGTCTTCTTGAAGCCTCAAGCAGTCCTCTTCTGTCTTAATCCTTCTCATAATTTTAGCATCGTCCGCAAAGATTGAGAGAAATGAATCGATACCCTCTGGGAGATCATTTACATATATCAGAAACAAGATAGGACCGAGTACAGAGCCCTGTGGGACTCCATTAGTGACTTCACGCCAATCGGAGGTCTCACCCCTGACCGTAACTCTCTGCTTCCTATTGCTTAGATACTCCCTTATCCACTGGAGCAACTTACCAGCTACACCTGCCTGTCTCTCCAGCTTATTTACCAGCCTCTTATGCGGTACTGTGTCAAAGGCTTTCCGACAATCCAAGAAAATGCAGTCCGCCCAGCCCTCTCTTTCTTGCTTAATCTTTGTCACCTGATCGTAGAATTCTATTAAGCCAGTAAGGCAAGATTTACCCTCCCTGAACCCATTTTGGCGATTTGTCACGAAGTTCCTTCTCTCGAGATGTGTGTTGTGTGTGTGTGTGTGTGTGTGTGTGTGTGTGTGTGTGTGTGTGTGTGTGTGTGTGTGTGTGTGTGTGTGTGTGTGTGTGTGTACTCACCTAGTTGTACTCACCTAGTTGTGTTTGCGGGGGTTGAGCTCTGGCTCTTTGGTCCCGCCTCTCAACCGTCAATCAACAGGTGTACAGATTCCTGAGCCTATCGGGTGTGTGTGTGTGTGTGTGTGTGTGTTTACTAGTTGTGTTTTTACGGGGGTTGAGCTTTGCTCTTTCGGCCCGCCTCTGAACTGTCAATCAACTGTTTACTAACTCCTTTTTTTTTTTTTTTTTCCTTCCACACCACACACACACACACCCCAGGAAGCAGCCCGTGACAGCTGACTAACTCCCAGGTACCTATTTACTGCTAGGTAACAGGGGCATTCAGGGTGAAAGAAACTTTGCCCATTTGTTTCTGCCTCGTGCGGGAATCGAACCCGCGCCACAGAATTACGAATCCTGCGCACTATCCACCAGGCTACGAGGCTATGTGTGTGTGTGTGTGTTTGTGTGTGTGTGTGTGTGTGTGTGTGTGTGTGTGTGTGTGTGTGTGTGTGTGTGTGTGTGTGTGTGTGTGTGTGTGTGTGTGTGTGTGTGTGTGTGTGTGTGTGTGTGTGTGTGTGTGTGCGTGTGTGTGTGTGAGTATTTAAAGTTTTGTATAAAACCATTGTTGGTATTGCGTCATGGGTACACTTTTAGTTAAATAAAGAGGGAAGTATGAACCATTCTGCTTCTCTTTTACCACGGTGCTTTCAGTTTGATTTCTCATGGCGGTCCTGCAGACGAAATTGTAAAAGTTTAAATTGGAAAATCAGCAAACTATTTTAAATGACAGTACCATTGGTGGTTTATCAAACATAAAACGATACAATCATTCATAAAATCATTGAAATATTTTATGATGTAGTCCGTACCAAAAGTTCCATAGGGTGTGGGCGACTCAGTTACAAATGATAGTACCTACAAGCTGAACACGAGCCTAGTGAACAACGCTGGACTGGTGTTCAGCAGAATTTTTGAACAAATGACAGTTCAAATACTTCTATTTTGCATTTATCTCGTTCAAACACATAAGATTTTTTTTTAATATTTCCTTTTGCAGAAAATTCTTACATAACGTTGGAGACTGATAAGGAGACATTCCAAATTTTCTTTGAAATTCAGAAAAGGACACCTGGGGGATAAATAGTGAAACATGAAGCTAGATAAACTGGATGTGGGTAGGAGGCTTGGCGGGTGGGAAGGTGGAGAAGAGAACCAGCATACAATGTCACCATCTTCACTCTCCGGTAACAATCATTATACCCTCATTAACCATCTTGCGCTAGTATCACTCTCTCTTCACTATCAGCACACTCTACCGTCAATATTTATATTCCACCTGTCACTATCTTACACTTCCGTCACTATTACCCGTCACTGTTATCACCTATTCGTTATTATCATAACCCATGCACCCGCCACTATCACCTCCAGCCCGTCTCTGTCACCATCTCCCCATCAGTAACGTCACCCTCTGTCACTAATGACTAGCCACAAACAATGAATAATGTAAAAAGTGACGATGACTGCAGAACGTTACAGAATGAACTTAACAAACTCCAGGAGTGGACAAACAAATGGTTGCTGGAATTCAGTCTTGATAAGTGCAAAGTAATGAAGCTCGGAGAGGGAGACAGAAGACCAGAAGGCGTCTACACTACATGGAAGGCAACTACAGCAATCTTAGAGAGAAAGAGATATGGGAGTGGATATAATCCCAACCCTACCACGAGAGGCACACACAGGCAGGGTGACATCAGCAGCATATGAGACACTGGCAAACATAAGAACGTCGTTTAGAAACCTAAATTAGGACGCTTTTAAGGTAATCTACACAGCTTTTGTTAGACCAGTACTGGAGTATGCGGCACCGGCCTGGAATCCATACTTTGTGAAGGGAAGGGAATTATCGGGGGAAAGCTCCAAGCCATTACGACTATAAAGCACTGGGATGGTGTCAGGATAAGGACTTGATATGGGACGGGGAGAAGGAATGGAAGACAACCACTTGGACGGTCGGGGATTGAACACCGACCTGCATGAAGCGAGCCCTTCACTCTACCGTCCAACCCAAGTGGTTGGGTTCCATACCTCGTGAAACAAAGCTAAATTAAAAAAAGTGCAGAAGTTTGCTACTAGATTAGTGCCTGAGCATAAAGGATCATGCTATGAAGACAGGCTAGAGGAACTGGATCTCAAAACCTTGAAGGACAGAAGAAATAGAGGAAATATGATAACAACGTACAAGATACTGAGCGGGAATAGACAAGGTAAACAAGGTCAGACCCTCTTTAAGTTGAGAGACAGCGGGACAAGACGACACAAGAGGAAGCTAGAGTCACAAATGAGTCGAAGAAATGTAAGGAAATACAGGAGGTCAACAAGGAGGTCAGCAAGTGGAATGTACCCTGTACAGGAGGTCAAGAAGTGGAAGACACTAAGAGAAGAAGTTGTGGAAGCCACCTCCATCCACAACTCTAATGAAAGGTTCGATAGAGACAGTGAGCGTTAGAATATTGAAGCTTTAGCGGCGGGTACAACTCCTAATTCCCCTAGTAGGCGGGGCAGTAGGAGCTAGACCTCTCTTTCCCGTAGTCACTGATAGGTGAGTGCTATCATCATCCACTTGTAATTATTATAACATCCGTTACTATCATCATCCATGTCACTATCAACACTCTAATCTCTGCTATGAATATAACAACTTTGTCAATTAGTAAATTGAAAATAACAAAACACTATGTATCACAGCATTACAAAATACACCTTCACAAAGTAACTTTGTACAGAAAGCTTTGTATTTTGTTTGTTTAATTTATAACAAATAAAATGTTTATGCCGTTATGATTTGTTTAATTATTTGAGTGAATTTTCATTGAATTCAAACAATTTGCATGAATAGACTTTATGAACATTATGTTTATGTTCAGGAAATGTTTCGATAAATATGCAACACTAATAGAACCTTTCTAAACATGGGAATTCCAACAACTGTGAGAGACGCAGACATGAAAGACAATTAGAAACTTGAAAAAAGGTCAGAAAATATTTTAAAACGAGAGGCCTTCAAAGAACCTAAGTCTTGGGATAAGTCTCATGACTTGGAACCTTTTTCTCAGTATTTTTGGTGGTTTGGAGTTTGGTTTATAAGGCCTAGCAAACAGCACGAGGCTTGCTAAGGACATCGCATAATTTGATTGATTAAGCAGCAGGACAATCGACTTGAGAATGGTCCATGACGGACCGAAACGTCGTCGTCCCTTCACCTTCTATTGTGTGGTCTGGTTAACTTTCCTCTTACAAAGTCCGTCTGAAGATGGCCGCTTGCCTGTATGGCCGAAAATTGACGTAATTTGAAAACTAATAATAATTGAAAATAAATTTTGGATTTTTTTCCACAACAGCAAGTTAAGGGTCCTATGGTAGGTTAGGAGAGCAGGAAGTGATCCTAAGGTTTCAAAACGTCATGAAAACCGTTAATTGAAAGTTTTCTCTCTTAACCTAACCGAGTAAGTCGGAGGATTCAAACAGAAAACGAGACAGTACATCACTTTCATGAGCCGATTTCATTTCAAATTACGTCCATTGTTGGCCATGTCGCGCATACGAGCGAAAAGCGACCTTATTTGTAAGAGGACGAGTTGTGGTGTTGGGCTTAAGGTCTATTAAGCTATAAAGGGTTGTTAAAAACGACCCAAGAATTTAAACAATTAAATGTTCTTGAGCTCCAAATACTCTAATGAACCGTACAATAACATATAGAGGAGCATTATAATCACTTCTTTGTGTTTATAATTCTATGTGTTTCTCTTAACACCGCCCTGG
Source organism: Procambarus clarkii (assembly GCF_040958095.1). Taxonomy (NCBI): domain Eukaryota; kingdom Metazoa; phylum Arthropoda; class Malacostraca; order Decapoda; family Cambaridae; genus Procambarus; species Procambarus clarkii. The sequence continues at coordinate 39,683,636 of NC_091182.1, forward strand.
TGTCTGGAGCCTTAAAAGTGTTAGTAAATTGTGGGTAAAATTCATCTCACACCAGTTCGTTAACCACTTGACCCGAGGCTCGGGGGGGGGGGGGGTCAGGTAGCTGAGCGGACAGCGCGCAGGGCTCGTAATTCCGTGGCCCGGGTTCGATTCCCAGACCAGGCAGAAACAAATGGGCAAAGTTTCTTTCGCAAAGATGCCCCTGTTACCTAGTAGTAAATAGGTACCTTGGAGTTAGACAGCTGTTACGGAGCTGCTTCCGGGAAGGGGGGTGGAAACAAAATTTGTTAGTAGTTAGTTACAGTTGATTGATTGACAGTTGTGAGGCGGGCCGAAAAATCAGAGCTCAACCCTCGCAAGAACAACTAGGCGAATACAACTAGGTGAATATTTGTGGCAGGACGGTAGAGCGACGGTCTTGCTTCCTGCAGGTCGACGGTCATTCCCCGACCGTCCAAGTGGTTAGGCATCATTCCTTCCAACCCCCCCCCCCCACCGTCCCATCCCAGATCCCTATCCTGACCCCTTCCAAGTGCTATATAGTCGTCTTGGCTTGGCGCTTTCTCTTGAGAGCTCCCTTCCCTTCACACCAACTCGTTCTTTTGATTTGTCTCTATGTAAATAATATCACTTGTTTTTTCCTCACGTAATGAGGCCGAGGCACACACAACGGTACTAGTTGTCCTTAATTTGGTTTTCCCCAATTCGTGGTATTTTTATCGATTTGGTCTGGTAAGGCTGATGTCTGTCTGGTAAGGCTGGACAGACGGCATGACCTCACACATACACCCTCTGTTGGAACGAAGATCATGGATGTTCCTATCTTTTGGGCACATGAGACACTAGTATTACAAAATTTGTGTTATATATGCCGCCACTGAGGGTGTGAGTCGACGACCGGGCCGCAGGGACGCTAAGTCCCGAAATCATCTAATGATAACCTCAAGGTAACCTCAAGGTAACCTCAAGGTAAGGTATGTGTGACTAACCTTTTGAGCACCGGTGTTCTACCCTGATAACTATAAAGTCATTGCCACAATTTTCTAATATGCTAATTTATCTTCTAGCTGATGAGCTGGGCCCCTCTTAACCTTCAAGTTACGTACTAAATAAGTTATTGTATCTTAATGTTGCGTACATAATACGCTATTGTATCTTCTAGTTACATACAAAATAGGTTATTGTATCACGGTACGCAACGCCTTGGTGGCGAAGATTGCTTATTTCTTCATCCTATTAACATACTTTTCTTAAAAATATGCGAGAGGTAAAGGTATATGCCGATTATAATCTCACGTTTTCAGTCATTGAAAATATCCAGTAATCTTGTTGACCAAACCACACAACGTCGTCGTCTCTTTAATTTCAAGTGTGTGGAGTGGTCAACATTTTTCAGCCACGTTATTGTGACTTCTGAACTTCTTTTCATCTCCTGTAAACTTCTTTGGGAAGCATCCTAAGTTAACTTAACAATCATGAAACTTGGTCAGGTGTAAAGGTGTGTATTTCTTTTATTAACGATGTAACCTGAAAAATGGTGATCTTGGTGTAATAAACTATATATGGAGGAAATGTCCAAGAAGTGTTATCTTAGGAGTCTGTTCTCGAACTCATTGCAATCTCCTGCCCAGCTGTATGTTCAGATGAACATTCGGGGAAATAAAATCGCAAAATAAATATGATATCATGCATACTGATATGATATCATCAATTTAAATTGCATGCATCTTATTGATTTACATTTATTTCAATATATATATTATCTATCTAGTTCACAGAAACATGTTTTAAATCTATCTTAAAAGATTCACACTCAGCTAATAATCACTATGAAAGACTTCACTATGAAATATCACCGTGAAAGACTTAACTATAAAAGATCACTATGAAAGAAAGAAAGAAAGCCACAATCCATTTTTCTTCTAATTCCCTATTTCCCAAAGGCAGCATCAACAGGTATATCCCCAATTTCCATCGGTATCGCTACCTGGAAAGTCTCAACTCCTTTACCTACACCCATTTCCCACACCATTTCCCCACTTCCATCTCCACATCCTACACCCATTACCATCTCTCAACCCCTTCATCCAGTCCGACTTCCCTCCAGCCTGTAGTCATAAAGAAAAGAGAGAAAGAGAGAGAGATTTAACGAACAATTTGTTACTGAATCATTTATTATTTTAATTAATTAACACCAAACGAAAAATACATGTAAATAGAAGTAGAAGTATGGGAAGTGCAACTAAAAATTAATGTTCCCATCTCCATGATTAATGAAACTAGTGGTGTAATTTACATGGGAAAGAAGTGCCATTTACGGTAGATAGGAGAGGGAGAGTTGGGACGGAGGTCTGTTTGGTTACTGAGGCTTCATGAGTGTTTGTTGGAGGAACAATTAACACATGTGTTGCAGGTGTTCTGTTTGGTACCCGAGGTTTCCAGTGTGTTCGTTGAAGACTGCAACCATTAACACTTGTGTTACAAGCATCTCTTCTCTCCCTTAAACCTCCTTCCTTGCTCACACACGTTTCTCTTCCCGTTCTCTCTACAACCCGTCCTCGACTCAAGTCCATTACATCCAGCGGTCGACCCCACAGACGTATTCATAAATTTTTACATGTTGTTCATTCAAAACAGGAATTTTCTCAAATATAAATTAATATTATAATATATTATCATATTGTGCATATATATCCAAAGGTTAGGTTAGATGTTTAGGTTCTGTTGGCGATTATTTGTATTTGTAGTACGTGGGTGAAGCATTTATAACTTTGTGGTTCTAACAAAACTCGTCAGTGAAGCACTTGTTCCGAAAATGTTCGAATGTCAACAGTTGTGAGTCGTGTGTAACAGCCCATCCTCCTCACATAGACCGAAAAGTGATTCCATGAACCCACTAAACCCACTGTTTATGAATGAAAAACGGTTTACACACGACTCACGACTGATTTCGTTCGAACACTTCCGGAACAAGTGCTTCACTGACGACGTTTGTTCGAACCACAACACTGTGAATGCGTTCTAACGTACGACAAATACAAATAATCGCCAACAGAACCTAAACATCTAATCTAACCTAACCTCTGCCTATATATGAACAATATGCTAATATATTATAATATTAATTTATATTTGAGAAAATTCATGTTTTGAATGAACAGCATATACAAATTTATGAATGTGTCTGTAGGGTCGACCGCTGGATGTAATGGACCTGAGTGGACGGCGGGTTGTGTGTAAACCGTTTTTCATTCATAAACAGGGGGTTTGGCGGGTGCATGGAATCACTTTTGGGTCTTTGTTTGGAGGACGGGCTGTCTCTCAAGCCCGGCCCACACACTCCCTTCTCCGATGAAGGAAAGCAAAAAGTTGAAAACGAAAAACAATGAAAATATATAAAAAAAACTATATTTAGGAAATGAACAGTATGGTAAACATCACAGCTCAATTCTAACGCAATGTCACACAAAATAATTAAATCAAAATGAAAATGTATTAAAAATCTATGAAAATTCAATTTACCAATGCATTCGGAAACAATGAAATGGAATTGTAACATATATAGTATGTTGTGTGTTGCTTTTACGTCCAATAGACAATGCTGTTTTTCAAGAAAAGCATGTTTTACCTGTCACAGGTGTGGCATATATGTAGTAGATATATAAAAACACGCGCGTATTCGAATACAACGTTGTGTAAAAATTTCAAAGCAATCGGTAAAAAAATTTGGGGGATTTCCCTCAAGAAAACTCACATGAAAAACAGTTATTCCCACATAAGCATGTTTTTTTACCTGTCACAGACGTGACATCTATATAGTAGGTATGTAAAAACCCCATTCAGATGCGAATGGAACGTTGTGTCAAAATTTCAAAGCAATAGGTAAAGAACTTTCGGAGAATAACGATTCTGAACAAACGAACATTTACATTCATAAATAAATAAATAAATAAATAAATAAATATATATATATATATATATATATATATATATATATATATATATATATATATATATATATATATATATATATATATATATATATATATATATATATATATATGAAAAGGCTGCATGAAAGCGCAAGCCATAGATCACTAAGAACTCTTTAACCCGGCCAAGATTCGAACCCATGCCGTCCTGGACATGGGTTCAGGGGTGATCCTGGACGGCAGGATCACCCCTAAACGTACACAGTACCGTGACCACCGCACCAATGATCGTCGTAAGGATTGGTCAGTCCTGGTGCTTATTAATTATATATTATATATAACTGCTCTGATCGCCTGCTGACGATCATTGGTGCGGTGGTCACGGTACTGTGTACGTTTAGGGGTGATCCTAGACGGCATGGGTTCGAATCCTGGCTGGGTCAAAGAGTTCTTAGTGATATATATATCACTAAGACATAAGAACATACAAACATAAGAACATAAGAATAGAGGTAACTGCAGAAGGCTTATTGGCCCATACGAGGCAGCTTCTATCTAAACACAAAGATTAATCCAGTGTAATTGGCCTGTTATGTTGGACATTGTCTTCTGTGTTGGCATCGATATGTTCTGGTCTTGTCCTTACTCTCATGGTGGGTAGAGTAAATAGTTCCGTATTGTCATATTCAATGAAACATGTTTGAAAGAAAACCTGCTGCCAGTATACACCAATATATATATGATATATTGGTGTATACTGAGGCTTCATGAGTGTTTGTTGGAGGACTATAACAATTAACACATGTGTTGCAGGTGTTCTGTTATATATATATAAAACAGAACACCTGTATATATATATATATATATATATATATATATATATATATATATATATATATATATATATATACGTCACGCGTAACGCCCCGTCTTGAGTATGGGCATTAGTGTGCAGGAGGCGGTGGGCACGACTGCTCGAACACAACTCGACAGGGGAGTGACCAGCTGTCACAGGCCGACAGAGATGCACACTAGCTTCTGTCATGATTACCTCCAGTGATGCAGGAACCTCTCCTCCTCCTCCTCCTCCTCCTCTCTCACCAGAGGGAAGATTCCTAGTAAGATTCTTGGGAATATCTGCCGAATATGATCAATATTTTCTCCGGAAAACAAGGCGTTCGGAAGGAGGGACCAGGGAGCAGTGAGGAGCGGTAGTTGTGTGTGCAAGTGGTCGAGATCTCGGAGCAGTTAGTGGCAATAACAGCCAGGCTGAGCACATTAAGGGCCGCTCTGAACATTTGCTCTGGGCTTAACGCTAGTGTCAGGTGGAGAGACTCGCGTTACCCCACTTGCCAAGTTTTCGCTCCTGCCTGCTACTAACACTGCACATGTGCACCTTAACACTGACACGAAACCAACGGGGGGAGAGATCTGTACACACACACACACACACACACACACACACACACACACACACACACACACACACACACACACACACTCTGGGGGGCCTCGTAGCCTGGTGGATAGCGAGCAGGATTCGTAATTCTGTGGCGCGGGTTCGATTCCCGCACGAGGCAGAAACAAATGGGCAAAGTTTCTTTCACCCTAAGTGCCCCTGTTACCTAGCAGTAAATAGGTACCTGGGAGTTAGTCAGCTGTCACGGGCTGCTTCTTGGGGTGTGTGTGTGTGTGTGGTGTGTGGAAAAAAAAAAAAAAAAAAAAAAAAAAAGTAGTTAGTAAACAGTTGATTGACAGTTGAGAGGCGGGCCGAAAGAGCAAAGCTCAACCCCCGTAAAAACACAACTAGTAAACACACCCAAAGAGCCAAAGCTCAACCCCCGCAAGCACAAATAGGTGAGTACACACACACACACACACACACACACACACACACACACACACACACACACACACACACACAAGTGAACTTGGAGAAAGGGCAGTAGAAGAAAACCCAGACATAATAGCACTCACTGAAACAAAGCTAACGAAAACCATAACAAATGTAGTGTTTCCACAGGACTAGTATGTAGTGAGGAAAGAGAGAGAAGGAAGAGAGGGAGGTGGTGTAGCTTTGCTGATAAGAAAAGGCTGGAGTTTTGAAGAGATGGTTATTCAGGGCTGTGAAGATTTCAGTGACTACATAACAGGTACCATAGCAATTGGAGGAAAAAAAATTATAGTAGTTGTCATATATAACCCCTCACCAAACGACAGAAGACCCAGACAGGAATATGACAGAAACAACATGGCGATTATCAATATAATAGAGGGAGCAGCTTCTGTAGCTAGCAGGAACGGATTCAGACTACTAACCATGGGAGATTTCAACCACGGGAAGATAGATTGGGAGACAGAGACCCACATGAAGGACCGGACACATAGAGAGCTAAGCCGCTGGACATGGCAACAAGAAACTTTCTAAGCCAACATCAGTCCATACATACTACACCCCACAACTACACAGACACTACCACACTCCCCAGTACCACTTTCAAAACTGGACAAACAATTGCCAGAACAACACACCCTGGGTCAGGGTGGAGAGGAGGGAGAACTACCAAAACCTTCCAGAAGTGACACACAATATGGACAATCATTCATATTTGCAAACATACAAGGTCTAAAATCAAAATCAAGAAATAGAGTTAAGTTCATAAATGGCCTCCTATTCGAGTCATACTCAATATTTGAGGCATTCATAGAAGCTCATATGAAACATTACATGGAAAGTGAAATCTGGATTACAAATTATAATTTATATAAATGTGATAGAGAAACAAGGCCAAATGGAGGAGTAGGTCTGTATATTAAAGAGGGCCAAGTATGCACAGAGCTACTAAACTCAACTAATGAGGTGGTAGAGATACTTGGGATTAAGATAATAAGATAGAAAAATAAACCTAATTATTATTCTAATATATGAACCGCCAGATGCAAAGGTTGAGGAATTCGCAGAGCAGATGCACAAAATAGAGAACATCCTTGATAATCTAGCGAACCCAGCTCCAGATATTATCTTCCTTAGAGATTTCAATTTACCAAGTCTAAGATGGAGAATGGCGAACACAAATATCATAGCAGGGAATGACCCAGAAAATAACCAACTACAGGTCAGAGAACTTTTGAGATTCTGTGATAAATTTTCGCTCAATCAACAGATCACAGAACCAACTAGGAACGAAAACACACTAGACTTGTTATTCGCAAACAATGATGAACTAATCAGAGACATTACAATCTCAGATACTATATACTCAGACCATAAGCTCATTGAAGTGCTAACTAGAATAAATAACGGTAGTAGGTCTAAGAGACCCAACAAGCGAGAAGGGGTATTCAATCATTTAAATTTCAACAATAAGAGGATCGACTGGAAAAAATATATGTAGACCTTGCAATTATTCAATGGGAAACGGTCTTAAGCGACACAACTCTCACACAGGGAATAGCTCAACTGACAGCTGAAGCTTACAAGGTCTGCTTGAAGCACGTGCCTGTGAGGAGGGGCAGAAAGAGGACCACTCTAGAAAGAGAACGCACACGACTGTACAGAAGAAGGAAAAAATAACGGAAATGCTTCGGCAGACACGACTATCACAAGAAATGAAAATAAACCTAAACAGGAAGCTCGAAGAAATAGAACAAACGTTGAAGCGATCGAACAAGTCTGAGGAAATGGAATTGGAACAGAAAGCTATACAAGAGATAAAGAAAAATTCAAAAGATTTTTTTACATACGCAAACTAAAAATAAAAAAACTCCACCAGTATTGGACCTTTAATTACAACTGAAGGTACGTACACAGAGGACAGCAAGGAAATTAGTGAAATTCTAAGAAGCCAGTATGAGGCTATGTTTAGCACACCAATATATATCATGAAAGTTGATGACCCAGACAGCTTCTTCCTGAATGACATTCAAGCTGCAGATAATATAACGGATATTAACACAAACTCGGAAGACTTTGAAAGAGTCCACCTGGGTCCCGCCTCTCAACTATCAATCAACTGCTGTACATATTCCTGAGCCTCCTGGGCTCTATCATATTTACATTTAAAACTGTGTATGGAGTCAGCCTCCACCACATTGCTACCTAATGCATTGCATTTATTAACTAGTCTGACATTGAAAAAGTTCTTTCTAACGTCCCTGTGGCTCATTTGGGTACTCAGTTTCCACCTGTGTCCCCTAGTTCGCGTACCTCCAGTGTTGAATAGTTAATCCTCGTCTATCCTGTCAATTCCCCTGAGGATTTTGTAGGTTGTGATCATGTCTCCCTTCACTCTTCTGTCTTCCAGTGTCGTAAGGTCCATTTTCCGTAGCCTTTCCTCGAAACTCATGCCTCTTAGTTCTGGGACTAGTCTAGCGCCATACCTCTGAACTTTTTCCAGCTTCGTCTTGTGCTTAACAGGGTACGGGCTCCATGCTGGGGCCGCATACTCCAGGATTGGTCTTACATATGTGGTATACAAGATTCTGAATGATACCTTACACAGGTTCCTGAACGCTGTTCTAATGTTAGCCAGCCTCGCATATGCCGCAGACGTTATTCTCTTTATGTGGGCTTCAAGAGACAGGTTTGGTGTGTGTAAGTGTGTTTGGGAGTGTGCTCGTTCTGAACTCCTGCTCATTTTACGTGATCTTCTTCTTGAGGTTATCTTGAGATGATTTCGGGGCTTTAGTGTCCCCGCGGCCCGGTCCTCGACCAGGCCTCCACCCCCAGGAACCAGCCCGTGACAGCTGACTAACACCCGGGTACCTATTTACTGCTAGGTAACAGGGGCATTCAGGGTGAAAGAAACTTTGCCCATTTGTTTCTGCCTCGTGCGGGAATCGAACCCGCGCCACAGAATTACGAGTCCTGCGCGCTATCCACCAGGCTACGAGGCCCCTCGTATTACTTAATTTACTTAACATCAAATATATAATAAGATTAGGTAAGGGGCAGACAGCAATGCGTAGCATTTCCATATATTTTTATATGGTTTATAAATGGCTCTATGGCTCTAGCTTATAATATCATTAATCTTAACTGTAAAACACATTATTGTCACAACTTAAAATTTAATTATATATTTTATTTAAACAAAAACATTTGTTTGAATTCATGTGAGATGAATATAGAAAAATATATAAAAATTAATAATGTAATTACATTATGAAAAAGACCATTTCTCAATATAGCATTACATTTTATAATTAAATTATAGTCTTTGGACTTTTAAACAAACAAATACAACGGTGAAATATTGTATATTGGAGCATATTTGCATACTCCATGTATTAACACAAGATTATCACACTATGAATTAATAAAAGTTCAGTCAGCACTTACACATCACATGAATGTTTCAACAGACTCCAGCCTAATATGTTGCTTTTTTTACGGAATTGACTAATTTGATAAAAATGTGATGTAAATATAAATGTTCTGTGCGTCGGCCTCAAAACGTTACGTAGCTGCTTGTAGTCGTGCGTTTGTCATTTGGATTATTCTTTTTACGGAATGACTGATAGAAAGAATCGATGGAATTAACTCACACATCTGCTATAGTTAGAGGGGGAATTGTCCACTTCCTCTCCCGTCGGCCACTCATGCTCGCTCTGTCCCCTCACTCAAAGTTATGGTCTTACAATATTCCATTTGACTACAATTGTGTCATATACTTTTTAAGTAATTTTTGCTGTCACTAAATATTCTTAGTTATATTTATAATTTTACATATATATTCGATTCATAAATTGTTCTTTTTTTAGTTATTCGTGTAACTTTTTATTATGTGTTTTATATGTACATTTTTTATTATGTTCCTATATGTATATTTTCGCTTTACACTGGACTTGTCCTCAGTGAAAAAAGTATGAATGAAAAGACTGCAGAAGCCGCAAGCAAATCAGTTGTTTAAATATCTACTTGTTTAAAATTACTTTAAACAAAAGTCCAACATGTACTCTCAGGGGAACCCGTAAGTTCATTTGCTTTATTCCTGTTTCCTTACTACTGCGTTTGCAAGTCAATATCACTTTATAAACTTCTTAAATTTTCGTAATTTTTTATATTGATTTTATGTTTGCAGAAGTATTATTACTCTCACTGATAAGCCTCTAGCAGCCTCGCTAAATGTTACTAATTGCAGTCATACTTATATAGTGAATGAGTGTGTTGTGACGCTTATGTTGGGTGCAGAAAGCTTATGTGTAATGTGTTTAGGGAATTCTTTTGTGCTGTTAAATCTCAATTGATATCTTATTTAGTTTGCAGTTCTGCACACTCTTGAACGTGTTGACGTGTGGACTTTTTGATGTGTAGTGCCTCGCTGATGTCGAGTCTCTTGTTATTGCTGTATTTATCGATGATTTCTGTGTTGTTTGATAAAATTTCTCTGGTGATGGTCTGGTTGTGAGAAGAGACTATATGTTCCTTGATGGAGCCCTGTTGCTTATGCATTGTTAATCGCCTAGAAAGAGACGTTGTTGTCTTGCCTATATACTGAGTTCTTATTGAGGCTTACAGGTCTGTAAGCAGGCATGTGAAGGCATAGACGACGTTGGTTTCCTTCAAGGCGTTATGTTTGGTGTCTGGAGGGTTTTTCATGAGTAGGTTGGCTGTTTTTTGTTTTTGTACTAAATTTCTACATTTTCTGTAGAAAATATATGTTTTGTTTTGTAGTAAAATAGTATTTCCGCGCATACCGGAAATGCCGCTCTCGCAATTTCCGTTGCATCATCCTCGGCGTCCGTCGCGCTGCTCTTTCTAAAGGCTTCAATACACTTTTCGCCGTTGACTAAGCTCGGGAGAACACAGCCCCCACAGGAGTCGTTTCCTAAGATCACCTGAGCTTCCATTCTGGGAAGTGAAGCACAGACTCCTACCACGAGAGTCTGGCAACCATAGTCAGAATCAAAAATCAAATGAATCAGACGGGCATCCACACTTGTCCCCCCAACGTTCCTATCAGGGCTACCCCTGGACTGGAATTCCTGTAGACCTCAGGGAAGAGGGATTTACTAAGGTGAAATCGGATCCTGTGTCCCTCAGCAGCCTTCCTGGGACCGGATCAGCACCTCCTATCTTCACCGTTCTCTCACATACAAAGGGATGAATCCTCTTCTCCCTCATCACTGGCGTCTTCCCTAGGGTATCGTCGGCTTCTCCGCTTCCTACTCGTACGAAAGCCACATTGCCACGGCGCTTGGGTCGGCCGCATCCTCGAGCGTAGTGTTTCCGACCTCCACAATTAAAGCATCGGCCGCCTCCCCCGGGCGACCCACCACTAGTCACCCTGGATACACCAACAGCAGACGTTCCCTGGGTCCTCTTTGGACTCCAAGGAATCACGTCGTCGATTCCCTGGCAGCACCTCCTGCTACCGAGTTAGGTCCGCTTCTCACACCTAGGGCTCTCCTCCCCGCGTCCCTCGAGCTCTTGAACGTGGTGAATAATCACCACGAATGGTGTTTAGAATGCCCAAAACGGCATTCTAAACAAAATGGAAAAAAAGCTAATGATCTTAACGTAACAGGGAGCCGGTCGGCCGAGCGGGCAGCACGCTGGACTTGTGATCCTGTGGTCCCGGGTTCGATCCCGGGCGCCGGCGAGAAACAATTGGCAGAGTTTCTTTCACCCTATGCCCCTGTTACCTAGCAGTAAAATAGGTACCTGGGTGTTAGTCAGCTGTCACGGGCTGTTTCCTGGGGGTGGAGGCCTGGTCGAGGACCGGGCCGTGGGGACACTAAAAAGCCCCGAAATCATCTCAAGATAACCTCAAGAAGATAACATATCCAAGCATATCTAGGCCTAGATATGGTATATTAGGCCTAATATAGTGCATATCATAGGTCTGGGACTCTAAAAGTTTGCTTTTGGCTTTTCCGTGTTCAATCTATACGATAATTAGTATAGAGAACGAACCTCAGTTTGTCCATTTGACATTTTACTATAAATTTAAACCCTGTTATATTGAAGGTTTCTGAGCATCGTCAGTGATAGTTTACACTGGTTCAAACGTTTCTAGTTAGGATAAACTGCTTGAAACATTTCTTTCGTAGGGTGTAAATCGCGCGACCGGACTGCTCTAGCATCTGAACTTCTATTACGTGAACATGCAGTTTTCGTGTCCATATCTCCCTCTCCTCTCACTAAACAGGCCTTCGTGATACTATCCCTCGCTCTATCCCGCTTGACGCCACAAGCGGGAAGGGACTGAGCGTTCCTGGGAGGGAAGGTGGATGGGTCTTACGTGGTTTGAAATATATAGAGGGCGTGGTGGTGGCGCTGGAGGGCGTGGTGGTGGCGCTAGAGGGCGTGGTGGTGGCGCTAGAGGGCGTGGTGGTGGCGCTAGAGGGCGTGGTGGTGGCGCTGGAGGGCGTGGTGGTGGCGCTGGAGGGCGTGGTGGTGGCGCTAGAGGGCGTGGTGGTGGCGCTAGAGGGCGTGGTGGTGGCGCTGGAGGGCGTGGTGGTGGCGCTAGAGGGCGTGGTGGTGGCGCTAGAGGGCGTGGTGGTGGCGCTGGAGGGCGTAATGGTGGCGGTAGAGGGCGTGGTGGTGGCGCTAGAGGGCGTGGTGGTGGCGCTAGAGGGCGTGGTGGTGGCGCTAGAGGGCGTGGTGGTGGCGCTAGAGGGCGTGGTGGTGGCGCTGGAGGGCGTGGTGGTGGCGCTGGAGGGCGTGGTGGTGGCGCTAGAGGGCGTGGTGGTGGCGCTAGAGGGCGTGGTGGTGGCGCTAGAGGGCGTGGTGGTGGCGCTAGAGGGCGTGGTGGTGGCGCTAGAGGGCGTGGTGGTGGCGCTGGAGGCCTTAGGCAGCAGAATGCTTCATCTTGTTTATGACAGCCAACGCTGAGACCCTAGGGGGGGGGGGGGCAGTCCTACGGTCGTATGATGTAGTTGGAGATCTATTATCACTGCTATCAGTGATAGCCAGCTAACCTGTTCTTCACTGCCTTACTTATACTTCACTAGATTTCATATCATTCACTACCTAATTCCCTACCCTTCATCACTTCCCCTACCCTTCACCACCTCCCCTACCCTTCACCACCTTCCCTACCCTTCACCACCTTCCCTACCCTTCACCAAGTTCCCTATCCTTCACCACCTTCCCTACCCTTCACCACCTTCCCTACCCTTCACCACCTCCCCTACCCTTCACCACCTCCCCTACCCTTCACCACCTTCCCTACCCTTCACCACCTTCCCTATCCTTCACCACCTTCCCTACCCTTCACCACCTTCCCTACCCTTCACCACTTTCCCTACCCTTCACCACCTCCCCTACCCTTCACCACCTTCCCTACCCTTCACCACCTTCCCTACCCTTCACCACCTTCCCTACCCTTCACCACCTTCCCTATCCTTCACCACCTCCCCTACCCTTCACCACCTTCCCTACCCTTCACCACCTTCCCTACCCTTCACCACCTCCCCTACCCTTCACCACCTCCCCTACCCTTCACCACCTTCCCTACCCTTCACCACCTTCCCTACCCTTCACCACCTTCCCTACCCTTCACCACCTCCCCTACCCTTCACCACCTTCCCTACCCTTCACCACCTCCCCTACCTTTCCATTGATCACCTCGTGGTAAGCAGGAAGGGATTAACAACAGTCATCGCTACTCAACAGCTCGGTCGAAGGACCTTTTGCCCCACACGCTTTGGATTTAGGGTTCGAGCCCCTTAGCGTCCAGCTGAATGAAAGTCATCGCCTTGCCAGAAGTGCATTAGTATGTGGGGTCCAATAGTACACAGTAGTATGTGGGGTCCAATAGTACACAGTAGTATGTGGGGTCCAATAGTACACAGTAGTATGTGGGGTCCAACAGTACACAGTAGTATGTGGGGGTCCAACAGTACACAGTAGTATGTGGGGTCCAATAGTACACAGTAGTATGTGGGGTCCAATAGTACACAGTAGTATGTGGGGTCCAACAGTACACACAGTAGTATGTGGTGTCCAACAGTACACAGTAGTATGTGTGGTCCAACAGTACACAGTAGTATGTGGGGTCCAACAGTACACAGTAGTATGTGGGGGTCCAACAGTACACAGTAGTATGTGGGGGTCCAATAGTACACAGTAGTATGTGGGGTCCAACAGTACACACAGTAGTATGTGGTGTCCAACAGTACACAGTAGTATGTGTGGTCCAACAGTACACAGTAGTATGTGGGGTCCAACAGTACACAGTAGTATGTGGGGTCCAACAGTACACAGTAGTATGTGGGGGTTCAACAGTACACAGTAGTATGTGGGGTCCAACAGTACACAGTAGTATGTGGGGGTCCAACAGTACACAGTAGTATGTGGGGTCCAACAGTACACAGTAGTATGTGGGGGTTCAACAGTACACAGTAGTATGTGGTGTCCAACAGTACACAGTAGTATGTGGGGGTCCAACAGTACACAGTAGTATGTGGGGTCCAACAGTACACAGTAGTATGTGGGGGTTCAACAGTACACAGTAGTATGTGGGGTCCAACAGTACACAGTAGTATGTGGGGGTCCAACAGTACACCGTAGTATGTGGGGTCCAACAGTACACAGTAGTATGTGGTGTCCAACAGTACACAGTAGTATGTGTGGTCCAACAGTACACAGTAGTATGTGGTGTCCAACAGTACACAGTAGTATGTGGGGGTCCAACAGTACACAGTAGTATGTGGGGGTCCAACAGTACACAGTAGTATGTGGGGGGTCCAACAGTACACAGTAGTATGTGTGGTCCAACAGTACACAGTAGTATGTGTGGTCCAACAGTACACAGTAGTATGTGGGGTTCAACAGTACACACAGGAGTATGTGGTGTCCAACAGTACACAGTAGTATGTGGGGTTCAACAGTACACACAGGAGTATGTGGGGTCCAACAGTACATAGTAGTATGTGTGGTCCAACAGTTCACAGTAGTATGTGGTGTCCAACAGTACACAGTAGTATGTGGGGTTCAACAGTACACACAGGAGTATGTGGGGTCCAACAGTACACGCAGAAGTATGTGGGGTTCAACTGTACACACTGGAGTATGTGGGGTCCAACAATACACACAGTAGTATGTGGGGTTCAACAGTACACACTGGAGTATGTGGGGTCCAACAGTACACACAGGAATATGTGGGGTCCAACAGTACACACAGGAGTATGTGGGGTCCAACAGTACACACAGAAGTATGTGGGGTTCAACTGTACACACTGGAGTATGTGGGGTCCAACAGTACACACAGGAGTATGTGGGGTCCAACAGTACACACAGGAGTATGTGGGGTCCAACAGTACACAGAGTAGAGTATTCAACCAAACTGTTGCTATACGTACTATTATTTCAGGAGTACCGGAACAGACATATCAAACATGCAGCCCGCGGGCCGCATGCGGCTCTTTGCAAGCAGACCTGCGGCAAGCACAAAGAATACAACTCATCACTCAGTTGTTTGATAACATCAAGAGCTTCATTACAAAACCAAGCTTTTGGAACTCACAGTTGTCAAATGAAAACTTACTTCATTTTCTTAAGTGCAAAGAGGTGAAAAACACAGCCACTGCTGAGTCTGTACTTAGCTTTGATTAGTATCACAATCACCTGGAATTGTTGTCAAAGGAATTTCAGGAAAGATTCCGTGATTTCTCACCTTTTGAACACCACTTTGCATTATTATTAATAGACAGAAGTATAAGAAATTCAGTCAGATTCTACACTGAGAGCAATATTGAAGTGGGATTATCTGGTTTCTTTTCAAACCTTCCTGAAAAGTTTAATAACTTTGGAAAGTTTGCCACAAGGATTATGGCAATGTTCGGTTCTACCTATGTGTGTGAACAGTTATTTTCCCTTCATGTAATCCACAAAAAACTTCTCAGAGAACATGGCTGACTGATCAACACTTGTCATGTCAGATGACAGGGGGAACTGTACAGACATTTCAGCCAGACACAGCAAAAATTGTCCTTAAAAAAGAGGTGTTAAGCCTCAGGACTAAACACTAAAATTGATTGAATAGTCGTACATAATTGATCATTTTGAAGTGTTGTATTTTTTTAATGTATTTGTTGCTGTTGCATAGAAGTCTATGTTGTCGTTTAAATTTAGTTTTTTGCATGAACTTGTACTAACAGGAACTTGAACTAACAGGTACTTGAACTAACAGGAACTTGAGCTAACAGGAACTTGAACTAACAGGAACTTGAACTAACAGGAACTTGTACTAACTGGAACTTGAACTAACAGGAACTTGTACTAACAGGAACTTGTACTAACTGGAACTTGAACTAACAAGAACTTGTACTAACAGGAAGTTGAATTAACAGGAACTTGAACTAATAGGAACTTGTACTAACAGGAACTTAAACTAACAGGAACTTGAACTAACAGGAACTTGTACTAACAGGAACTTGAACTAAGAGTAGCTTGAACTATCACGAACTTGTACTAACAGGAAGTTGAACTAACAGGAACTTGTACTAACAGGAAGTTGAACTAACAGTAGTTTGAACTATCAGGAACTTGTACTAACAGGAAGTTGAACTAACAGGAACTTGAACTAAGAGGAACTTGAACTAACAGGAATTTGAACTTACAGGAACTTGTACTAACAGGAACTTGTACTAACAGGAACTTGAACTAATAAGAACTTGTACTAACAGGAACTGTAACTAACAGGATCTTGTACTAACAGAAACTGTTACTAACAGAATCTGTTACTAACAGGGAACTTGCACTATAAACTTTATATGACAATATATAACTACATATGACTCTATATAACTTTATATAATCACTTTTAAACTGAATATATCAGTTTATAACAGCATAAAACTGCATATAAGTTCATATAATTGCATATAACTGCACATAATTGCATATAATTATATATATAAACAGCATATCAATGTATATTACTGAATATAAATGCATTTAACTGTTTCTTACTGAATATAAATGCATTTAACTGAATAAGTATGTGCAAATGGACATTTCTATTTGTAACTGTATATAACTTATTATAACTGTTTATAAGAGCATACAACTGAATACAACTGTATAAACAGTTCAGTTGTGAAGTTTACCAACAGAGACAAATTTATAACGTTTTACCAGAGGGGACAAAAAAAATAATAAATCTCAGCCATTTTCTTGCATAATAAATGTGGAAAGTTGCAGTGATAAAATATTAAATAATTATTAAATTATGTTTCAACAAACTACACTAAAAATAATATATTTATATATATATACTTTGTAATCTTTTTTTTAATGTTTGTATTTCTTCAGTTGTCAAGTAAACGCTGAAGTGTATAGTATGTTTTTTCGATTTGCCACAGTACAGAAATATAAATTTTTGGGTTTAGCGGAAATGTATGAAATTTAACTATTTTCCGGAAACGTAAAAAATGCAACGGTTTATTTTAAGCGGAAGCGAACTTGCCTAAGTACATCATTTCATTTATTGTCGGATAAAAAAGTCCATTATTAAGGGGCTATAATTTTTTGGGGGGCCAATTTAATGCATTTTTAATGGGAGGCGATTACTATTGCTATTGAAATTCTCAAGGGGAAGGGAACTATCAGGGGAAAGCGCGAAGCAATTACGACTATACAGCACTTGGAAGGGGGTCAGGATACGTATTTGGGATGGGACGAAGGATAGGAATGGTACCCAACCACTTGGGAGGTCGGGGATTGAACACCGACCTGTATGAAGCGAGACCATCGCTCTACCGTCAATTTCCAAGACATGCGAAGAATCAGGCGAGAGGGCAGGTCGGGAATGGTCCCGTTATAACAATCAATCATCTTAGATATTGATTTTAGAAAATATTAACGATTATAAATCAGGTAATTAATTTTCATGGTGGATTATGGGGGATGTAACTGAATATAAATGCATTTATATATATATATATATATATATATATATATATATATATATATATATATATATATATATATATATATATATATATATATACATACATATATATATATATATATATATATATATATATATATATATATATATATACATATATATATATATATATATATATATATATATATATATATATATATATATACATACATATATATATATATATATATATATATATATATATATATATATATATATATATATATATATATATATACATATATATATATATATATATATATATATATATATATATATATATATATATATATATATATATATATATATATATATATATGTCGTACCTAGTAGCCAGAACGCACTTCTCTGCCTACTATGCAAGACCCGATTTGCCTAATAAGCCAAGTTTTCCTGAATTAATATATTTTCTCTAATTTTTTTCTTATGAAATGATAAAGCTACCCATTTCATTATGTATGAGGTCAATTTTTTTTTATTGGAGTTAAAATTATCGTAGATATATGACCGAACCTAACCAACCCTACCTAACCTAACCTAACCTATCTTTAAAGGTTAGGTTAGGTTAGGTAGCCGAAAAAGTTAGGTTAGGTTAGGTTAGGTAGGTTAGGTAGTCGAAAAACAATTAATTCATGAAAACTTGGCTTATTAGGCAAATCGGGCCTTGCATAGTAGGCTGAGAAGTGCGTTCTGGCTACTAGGTACGACATATATATATATATATATATATATATATATATATATATATATATATATATATATATATATATATATATATATATATATATATATATATGTCGTACCTAGTAGCCAGAACGCACTTCTCAGCCTACTATGCTTGGCCCGATTTGCCTAATAAGCCAAGTTTTCATGATTTAATTGTTTTACGACTACCTAACCTACCTAACCTAACCTAACCTAACATTTCCTGCTACCTAACCTAACCTAACCTACAAAGTTAGGTTAGGTTAGGTTAGGTAGGGTTGGTTAGGTTCGGTCATATATCTACGTTAATTTTAACTCCAATAAAACAAAATTGACCTCATACATAATGAAATGGGTAGCTTTATCATTTCATAAGAAAAAAATTAGAGAAAATATATTAATTCAGGAAAACTTGGCTTATTAGGCAAATCGGGCCTTGCATAGTAGGCTGAGAAGTGCATTCTGGCTACTACCTAGTAGCCAGAACTCACTTCTCAGCCTACTATGCGAGGCCCGATTTGCCTAATAAGCCAAGTTTTACTGAATTAATATATTTTCTCTAATTTTTTTCTTATGAAATGATAAAGCTACCCATTTCATTATGTATGAGGTCAATTTTTTTTTATTGGAGTTAAAATTAACGTAGATATATGACCGAACCTAACCAACCCTACCTAACCTAACCTAACCTATCTTTATTGGTTAGGTTAGGTTAGGTAGCCGAAAACGTTAGGTTAGGTTAGGTTAGGTAGGTTAGGTTGTCGAAAAAACATTAATTCATGAAAGCTAGGCTTATTAGGCAAATCGGGCAATGCATAGTAGGCTGAGAAGTGAGTTCTGGCTACTAGGTACGACATATATATATATATATATATATATATATATATATATATATATATATATATATATATATATATATATATATATATATATATATATATATATATATATATGTCGTACCTAGTAGCCAGAACTCACTTAAATTTTTAAATTTTGCCCCGAGGGGCGAGTTTATTGGGCAGCGCCACTCATCTTGTGAGTGAACATACCGCCATAGCAGAATGTACAACACTCCCCAATAGGAAGAAAACCCGCTGGGTTGTTCATCCTGTCACTTGTACCCAGACACAGCTGGGACTTGCTTAACTGTCTCAAGTGAACAGCTCCTCAAACAAGAAGATTAACATTTATCAACCCTTAAAAGCTTACGTTATCTTGCGGGTGCAAAATGGGGAAATCTTTTAAGAACAGTATCAATATTTGACAAATAGTGTTTTCCTAACTCAAACAATGTGGGGTTTATTATTCTACAGTTATTCCTAATGTCTCTCAGGTGTTCACATTCACGTAGATAGTGGTCAAGGCGGTGTCCATCACTCTCACCACAGATTCTGCAACTTCGCTGATCAACTGTTGTTTCCATTCCAAATCTCCATGGATATTTGTATCCAAGACGGATTCTCGCTATTACAGATTCTCTCACTCGTCGTCCTCCTCTTCGGCCATACTGATTGGGATTGCCAGCTGCAACCATGTTGTACCATCGTACAGATTCACTGGTTTGTGCTTCTATCCTCCTTTCCTCAGTTACCTTGTCACGGTGATGTTGCCTGATAATACCTCTAATTTGTAGTTGAGTCTTGGGTATGAAGTATTCAATATGGTCTCCTTCAGCGCCTTCAGCAGCCAGCACATCTGCTCGTTCATTCCCACATATTCCAACATGGGAGGGGATCCACAGAAACTTGATGACTCTTCCCTGATTGGTAAGTACTCTCACAGCTCTCTTGATTTCAGCGACTATTGCAAGATTTTCTGCCTGATTTTTACTTAGGCTTTGCAGTGCTGCTTTTGAATCGGTGCAAATCACTGCACCATTAGTGTTCCGTTCAAGAAACCTTAACGCCATAACAATGGCAGTTAGCTCTGCTTGCGTTGAAGAGGCATAGTTCTCAATGCGTGCTTTTTCTTCATTTCTGCGTTGGAAGGTATTATCCTTGATTACCGTGTATGCTGCACCAGCCCTGCCATTGATAGGATTAGATGACCCGTCAGTGTAGATTTGATCTAGTTCATCTCCGGCTTCTTTATAAATGTCCTCGAGATACTTGTGCCTCATTTCTTGTGGTATCATGTTGGATTTTTTCATTGCCATTTCATTGATGATGATCTTGCATGAGTCATCCTCCCAGGGAGGTAACCTCTCTACAGGCAGGAGCTCACGGGCTTGCTCAAGCAGGTGAAGCTCTTCAAGGTAGCAGACTGATCTGTGATGCCATTTTTTGCTTCTCCTGTTTCCCCCTGAAAGTAGCACAGAGCTCAGTTTTTTTTTGGCAATATCATTGTAATGGGGATCTCTGGCTATCCTAATTGCAAGCTTAGCATTCAGCTCCTGAATTCTGCTTTTAATACTGGGAAGGGACAACTCCTCTCGTAGATTAGACGTTTTGGCAGTTCTTGGGACTCCAAGAATGATTGTCATGGCTTCATTTTGAATGCTTTCAAGCCTTTTCATATCGGTTTGGGAGTAGGTGCACAGTACTGGTGCGGCATAGTCTATGACGGAGCGCACATAGGCTGTGTACATCATTTTGAGCACGGCAATTGAGGCTCCATGTCCATTCCAGGTCATAGCTTTCAGTGCCTTGAGTCGACTTTTGCATGTTCCTATGAGTTGATTGAGCTCCTCTTTCTTTCCCTTGTTAGAGCCGACAGTGACGCCAAGGTACCGGTAGTGGTCAACCCATTCAAGTGTTACACCATTAATTTGCAGTTCTTCATTTGCTCTCCGCTTGTGATGGGAGTATGCCTTCGTCTTGTTTGTGGAGAGAGTGAAACCGAGCTCAATACATTTCCTTCCGAGGAGTTCAATGGACTGTTCAATTTTTCCCAAGGTGGGAGCTTGTATTAGGACATCATCTGCATATCCCACTTGTTGTGTTCCTTCCGGAAAATCAATATTTGCAATGGCGTTCATAAGTACATTGAATAGTGTAGGGCTTAAGACTCCGCCTTGGGGGGTCCCGAGTTCCATACTCATTGTTCTGGAGACTGCTCCATTGAAGCAAACCTTGGCTTCCCTTCCTGTGAGGTAGTCTTCAACCCATTTCATGAGTCTCCCCTTGACACCCATGCATGCAAGCTCGTCCAGGATCGCAATCCCCTGTGCTTTGTCGAAGGCTCCTTTGATGTCAACAAATACAGAGTACCTAGCCGTGTCATTAACCAAGTAATTAACTATACAATTTGCTGTGCTCCGTCCTTTAACAAATCCATTGACCCCCTCCCCTAACCTGCCTATTTTGTGCAACAGTCGGTTTAGGATGATCCTTTCAAGCATCTTGCAAGTGCATGACACGAGGCTGATAGGTCTGTAATTACCAGGGTCATTAGGCTTCGGTATGGGAATAATTATTGCGTGTTTCCATTGTGTGGGCAACACTCCACTTAGGAATGACTTGTTAAACAGGTGGAGTAGTGGATTCCCAGACACTGCACACAGTGCATTGAGTATGTCGTAGGTGACGCCATCTTCACCAGGTGCTGTACTTTTACCCTTTTTCATAGCGCCCCTTACTTCTTGGGCTGTGATTGGTTCCCCATACTCGTCATCACTAGACAGTGCTCTTGTTATCCTAATTCTTCTGTCATCATGTCGCAGGAGCTGTTCCCTGCTGATTTCTGCAGGGAGGGAGGAGGAGGATGCTGCATCACTCCACTTGTGAATTAGTTCCTCAGCCTTACCCTGGGGGTCTTTGTGAGCCGCAGGCCGGGCTCTGCCCCCCTTAGCTATCTGAATTTTTGCCCACACTTGTCTTGCAGATGTTTCCCGTCCAATAGAGCTAGTGAACTCAAGCCATTGTCTTTCCCGCTCTTTAATCTTCTCTTCCCTGGCTACTTGACACACTGTCTTAAACAACTCTTGGTTACTTTCAGTGGGATGTCTCCGGTACTCTCTACTCATGTCTCGCACATTTGCGTTAAGCATCTTTATGTAATCATTCTCATACCATTTTATTTTCTTCCTCTGAGGGTTACTTCGCCCAGGCGTACGGCGCGGAACTCTTAGACAGCTCTCAATTTGGTGGTTAAGGTCATCAACAAATGTGTTAATGTCTTCTGGGATTTGGTATTCCGTGAACCAGTCACTCATCCTGTTTATGAAGTGCGGCCTCATATCTGGTCCGAGTGATAACCTTTTTCTTTTATTTGTCTCTTTCCTTCTCTTGCTCATGTCGACGGTGGTAATCAGTGCCCAATGGTCACTACATAAACTGTGCACAATGTGTGTACTGGCATCCGTGTCCTGTGCATTCAGCAGGAGAGCATAATCTAATCTTCCTCCTCTGAGGTGAGTTGGCTGTTCATCACCCAGGACCCTAAGGTTTTCACTTCCCCTGACAAAGAGTGACAGTTTCCGTCCATTGACATTGGGCTGATGACAGTTGGCACCAAAGTGTGGGTGTCTGGCATTCAGGTCACCAACCAGCAGGGTAGGTTCTTCATTAACAAACTCAGGCAGTGCGTCAAGGTCAAGTTTACTCTGTGGCACATATAGGTTGATTATATGTAGGGCATTATTGTTTAAGTAAAGGGTTACTCCCAGTGATTCAAACTCATCCCCCATGTGCAGGTCATCAATAATCTGTGCGGGAATGTTGTTATTTACATAAGTGATGAGACCCCGTTTTCTTTCCCCATGTGGCAGGGAGAACTTGCGATAACCGCTGAACCTTGGGTTGAAGTCATCACCTACCATTGTCTCCTGTAGCACTATGACGTCAGTTTGGTGTTCACGAGCGTATTGTATGATGTCATTAATTCTATTGCGAACGCCATTGCAGTTCCATTGTAGGATAGTGAGACTTTCAGAACTCACTTCTCAGCCTACTATTCAAGGCCCGATTTGCCTAATAAGCCAAGTTTTCCTGAATTAATATATTTACTATAATTTTTTCTTATGAAATGATAAAGCAACCCTTTTCTCTATGTATGAGGTCAATTTTTTTTTATTGGAGTTAAAATTAACGTAGATATATGACCGAACCTAACCAACCCTACCTAACCTAACCTAACCTATATTTATTGGTAAGGTTAGGTTAGGTAGCCAAAAAAAGCTAGGTTAGGTTAGGTTAGGTAGGTTAGGTAGACGAAAAAACATTAATTCATGAAAACTTGGCTTATTAGGCAAATCGGGCCATGAATAGTAGGCTGAGAAGTGCGTTCTGGCTATTAGGTACGACATATATATATATATATATATATATATATATATATATATATATATATATATATATATATGTCGTACCTAGTAGCCAGAACTCACTTTTTGGCCTACTATGCAAGGCCCGATTTGCCTAATAAGCCAATTTTTCCTGAATTAATATATTTTTTCTATTTTTTTTCTTATGAAATGATAAAGCTACCCATTTCATTATGTATGAGGTCAATTTTTTTTTATTGGAGTTAAAATTAACGTAGATATATGACCGAACCTAACCATCACTACCTAACCTAACCTAACCTATCTTTATAGGTTAGGTTTGGTTAGGTAGCCGAAAAAGTTAGGTTAGGTTAGGTTAGGTAGGTTAGGTAGTCGAAAAACAATTAATTCATGAAAACTTGGCTTATTAGGCAAATCGGGCCTTGCATATTAGGCTGAGAAGTGCGTTCTGGCTACTAGTTACATATATATATATATATATATATATATATATATATATATATATATATATATATATATATTTATATATATATATATATATATATTTATATATATATATATATATATATATATATATATATATATATATATATATATATATATATATATATATATGTCGTACCTAATAGCCAGAACGCACTTCTCAGCCTACTATGCAAGGCCCGATTTGCCTAATAAGCCAAGTTTTCATGAATTAATTGTTTTTCGGCTACCTAACCTACCTAACCTAACCTAACCTAACTTTTTCGGCTACCTAACCTAACCTAAACTATAAAGATAGGTTAGGTTAGGTTAGGTAGGGTTGGTTAGGTTCGGTCATATATCTACGTTAATTTTAACTCAAATAAAACAAAATTGACCTCATACATAATGAAATGGGTAGCTTTATAATTTCAAAGAAAAAAATTAGAGAAAATATATTAATTCAGGAAAACTTGGCTTATTAGGCAAATCGGGCCATGCATAGTAGGCCAAAATGTGCGTTCTGGCTATTAGGTACGATATATATATATATATATATATATATATATATATATATATATATATATATATATATATATATATATATATATATATATATATATATATATATATACCTGGTGGAGCCAGAGCCTCGCTTAACTTCTCCCCATCACTTTCCTTCACTTCTTTCTCCGCCCTCTCTCTCATTCCTCTCCATCTCTCACCTCTCTTCCACACATTCCCTCCCTCTTGATCCCCTCTCTCCCACTCTTTCCACCTTCCTCCCTCACTCATAGTATCACTCCTTCCCTCTACCCAAATATCTTTCCTCCTCAACTCTCTCGCTCTCTCTCTCTCTCTCTCTCTCTCTCTCTCTCTCTCTCTCTCTCTCTCTCTCTCTCTCTCTCTCTCTCTCTCTCTCTCTCTCTCTCTCTCTCTCTCTCTCTCTCTCTCTCTCTCTCTGACTCTCTCTCTCTCTCTCTCTCTCTCTCTCTCTCTCTCTCTCTCTCTCTCTCTCTCTCTCTCTCTCTCTCTCTCTCTCTCTCTCTCTCTCTCTCTCTCTCTCTCTCTCTCTCTCTCTCTCTCTCTCCCTCCCTCCCAGGAAATGTAATAATACGGAAAATTTAAATTGCGCAAAATCTGCACGGAAAACAAAGCCTTCGTCTCAGACTTCATCAAAATCTTCGTTGGATCCGATATTACTCATAATGGGAAGGAGGGGCGGGGAGGGGAGGGGGGGAAGGGGGTAGAGCAATATTGGTGTCCCCCGACAAGCCTATGGCAGTCATACACCACCCATGTACCATCTTGTAAAGCTGAGTGAAGCTGACCCCAAGTGTCTGTCTGGTCTCGAACCTAGAAAAATGGATAATAACATTTCATACAACTGGGGCTATTGGAGGCTTGAACCACCGACCATTAGAGCAGTAGGGAAAAACTCCTACCACCACGCTACTGAACACCCACAATGAAGAAGGATATCAAAGACCCGGAACCGGTATCGTGGGATATCGGAGCCTAGAATTTTCATACTTTTCACATTATTATAGGTGAGAATTTGCTTATGATATTTAAGCAAATTTAATTTAATTTCACTGTATTGTAAGATATTTTGTCGATAATTCATGTTGGAGGTATTGCCTCGAACCTCGGGCACATAGAAATAATTTTTCCCTGCTCCAATCTCCAGCAAACCACCGATGCATCTTTACATTTCCACTAATATAAATTTTCACTAGTATACATTTCCACTAGTATACATTGTTCTCTTTCAGTTTCTGCTAACATAACTGAATTAAGTAAATAAATATACGTCCACGATGTCTATACTGATCGTAGATTAACCGTGCAAGCAATTCCACTCAATAATTTCTTTTTAAACGTATATTACTGTATTTCAATAATCGCTCTCGTGGTAGATTTCATTGGAGACAGGAGAAGAATTTCGGGAATTTAGAAGAGATACTTATTTCCTCTGTGATGCTCATGGATATAGTTCAACTCCTCTTCTGTGGAATTATGTGTGAGTTAATATGTGTTAGTGTTGAGTTGTGACGAGAAAACAAGATGTATTTGTGTGTTTGTAGGGATTGTATTGCAACTAAATAATAGCGCGATGTGTTGCCTTGGGTTTATTATGACTCCTTGTGAGAATATTTACTCGTTATTCGTGTTTATTCGTTAAACAGCTGTTCTAATCCCATGTTTCACTTTAGTGACTTTAAATGAGATTTGTAGCTCATAATATTAGTGTTTGAAAAGCAGGATCAAACCTTTTATAACATGTCTAGTGAGCTATGTTTAGTGTAGTGTATATGTAAGTGTTTAAGTTCAGTTTATTTTGTATGCGAGCCTAGAACTTTTTACTGTTCTTTATCTGAATTAGGATAAAGTTCATTCTAAGTTTTTTGTAGTTAAATTATATGTTTCAAAATAATATGCAATAAACACTGATATTATTTAGTGTGTACCTGTTGATTACATCCATGAAGGTTAACTGATCCAAAGCATACCTGATCAACCAGGCTGTGACTCGTACGTCAGGCTGCGAGCAGCCGCGTCCAACAGCCTGGTTGATCAGTCCGGCAACCAGGAGGCCTGGTCGACGACCGGGCCGCAGGGACGCTAAGCCCCGGAAGCACCTCAAGGTAACCTCAAGGTAAGGTTCTCTTAGTAGTAATTATTGTCTTTCCAAGAAACTTCTAAACTAAAATTCCATAACAGGTAAATATGTGTAATATCAGCCACATATCATGATGGATTTAGGATTAGTTTCTTCACTATCCCTTCATAAATATATTTATGCATAAAAGTTCTGTTCTAAATGAATTTAAATATTTAATAACAATAAGCTTTGCTAATGTATGTTGCAGTTATGATTTTTTTTAACATTGAAAATCATTTACGGTTTTCAAATTTGTGCTTTGCGTGGAATCACAGCCAAGAGTAAAAGTATTTTCGTTAGATAACTTTTTTATCGGACACTGGAGTCCTTTACTAAGCAGTAAATGTTACTGTTTTTATATTAAGTGAACGAAATGCTTTGAGGATAATTCGGATAATCCTAAAAGTAATGTTTTTTTTTTTACATCCCCGTCTGAATGGATGAAGATTTAATTTATTTTTCGACTTTTTTGTTTCTTCAGATAAAAAAAAATTATATTTTGTTTCTTAAAGACTTCCACATAATGTGTCCTTTCCTCACATGCCATTAATCTCTCCAGTGGTTTAATTTCTGCCTTCGGGATGTGTAGCCATTGCTAAGATTAAAAGCAGTGTTGCGTGTAAGTTGAAACTCAATACTCTGGAACAGATAAGGAAAGAAAGAAATACATAGAAACCACCCAAATCCTTCTACAAAAATAATATATAGAATAAAACTCCTTTACATTTTGAAGTTTGAAAGCAAAATGTAAAAAAAGGTCATATATGAAAACAAAATAATATGTTTTGTTAGATAAATGTCCAACATAAATGGAACCGCAGATGGGGAGATCTGATTCCAGTTAGACAGTTGTGTGGTACTGTGTACTCTCTACAGTGTACCGTAGACAATGTACTCTCTACAGTGTACCGTAGACAATGTACTCTCTACAGTGTACCGTAGACAATGTACTCTCTACAGTGTACCGTAGACAATGTACTCTCTACAGTGTACCGTAGACAATGTACTCTCTACAGTGTACCGTAGACAATGTACTCTCTACAGTGTACCGTAGACAATGTACTCTCTACAGTGTACCGTAGACAATGTACTCTCTACAGTGTACCGTAGACAATGTACTCTCTACAGTGTACCGTAGACAATGTACTCTCTACAGTGTACCGTAGACAATGTACTCTCTACAGTGTACCGTAGACAATGTACTCTCTACGGTACATTGTATAAGAAGTTACTGGGGCCACCACATTCAGGGAGACCCACATAATCAGTAAGAAGAGTGACCTATGGCATTGGAAATGGCGCTAGTGTCAATAGACCAAGGAGACCCTTCGTTCCTCGCTAAATTTTCCGAAGGAGACGGAAGATTAGATCATCAGTCAAGCTAAAGTGGTGTGGGGCCGGCATGCTGTGGTACCGTGGCAAGCTTCCCCATCTCTGATGGTCTGAAAGAGATTTATAAACAGCAATTGACCTCCTAATTCACACATCGACCAGCATTCAGAGACAGGTAACAGCTCTGTGTAACCTTTCGCCACATATTTATTTTTGTGCATTCATTATAACTGCCTCTTTCTAAGTGTCATAAATACGAGATCTGAAAGAACTGACCACTGATTTCATACAAATTATACTATCTACAAACAAAATCTGAATTTAAATATTAAACGCAAAATTTAATTAAAATTAATCATATTCTCTATATGAAAGGACTTTGGTTACACCCTTCATAATAATACTACCCCCCCCCCAAGAATTTTTTTTTAATAATTCATATAGCATCACGTGAAGACGACACCATTACATCTAATGGGACGCAACATGGCTAGCACGGCGTCGCCAAGTCGGCCTTGGACTTCAGTCATGTATCACGTGGTACTGAGGAAGGGAATGACCGCCCCCAACCCTCCAAGAGCAGTTTCGACGAATTTGAGATGTGCCATAAGGTCCGAATCAACGTTATTGCCCTACGATTATCTGCAATCTCGACTGGATGCCAATGGTCCCTTTTTTATCACTCAAATCTCTGCATCAGCCAGGTGGAAGACACTTATTAATGAATGTGTGAATCAAACACCGCTGGCGTCCTATGAAATATACAGGTGTGTACCTGTATATTTGCAGGTATACAGATTTATTTGCAGATACGCCCATGCAGGTATGTAGTATTAGGAGCAAGGACCAGTGGTTCCAGGCAGTGGACCCTAGAACTGGCATTATACTCGTGGGCTGCGTTGGCGTGTAGGCCTACTGCCAGACTGGGAATATCATTGGTAGCACTGTTGAATGTGCTGTGTGTGTGTGTGTACTCACCTAGTTGTACTCACCTAGTTGTGTTTGCAGGGGTTGAGCTCTGGCTCTTTGGTCCCGCCTCTCAACCGTCAATCAACAGGTGTACAGATTCCTGAGCCTATCGGGCTCTGTCATATCTACACTTGAAACTGTGTATGGAGTCAGCCTCCACCACATCACCCTATGTGTGTGTGTGTGTGTGTGTGTGTGTGTGTGTGTGTGTGTGTGTGTGTGTGTGTGTGTGTGTGTGTGTGTGTGTGTGTGTGTGTGTGTGTGTGTGTGTGTGTGTGTGTATGTGTGTGTGTGTGTGTGTGTGTGTGTGTGTGTGTGTGTGTGTGTGTGTGTGTGTGTGTGTGTGTGTACTCACCAAGTTGTACTTGCAGGTGTTGAGCTTTGGCTCTTTGGTCCCGCCTCTCAACTGTCAATCAACTGGTGTACAGATTCCTGACCCTAATGGGCTCTATCATATCTACATTTGAAACTGTGTATGGAGTCAGCCTCCACCACATCACTGCCTAATGCATTCCATCCGTTAACTACTCTGACGCTGAAAAAGTTCTTGCTAACGTTCATGTGGCTCATTTGGGTACTCAGTTTCCACTTGTGTCCCCTTTTTCGCGCACTACCAGTGTTGAATAGTTTACCGTTATCTACCCTGTCAATTCCTCTGAGAATTTTGTAGGTAGTGATCATGTCTCCCCTTACTCTTCTGTCTTCCAGTGTCGTAAGGTGCATTTCCCGCAGCCTTTCCTCGTAACTCATGCCTCTTAGTTCTGGGAAGAGTCTAGTGGCTTACCTCTGAACTTTTTCCAGCCTCGTCTTGTGCTTGACAAGGTACGGGCTCCATGCTGGGGCCGCATACTCCAGGATTGGTCTTACATATGCGGTGTACAAGGTTCTGAATGATTGCTTACACAGGTTCCTGAAGACTGTTCTAATGTTAGCTAGCCTCACATACGCCGCGGATTTTATTCTTTTGATGTGGGCTTCAGGAGACCGGTTTGGTGTGATATCAACTCCTAGATCCTTCGCTCTGTCCGTTTCATGAAGGATTTCATCTCCCATTCGATATCCTGTGTATGGCCTCCTGTTTCCACTGTCTAGTTTCATTACTTTACATTTACTCGGATTAAACTTTTGTAGCCATTTCTTGGCCGTTTCGTTCAGTTTGTCTAGGTCATCTAGTAGCCTCATACTATCCTCCTCCGTCTTAATCCTCCTCATAATATTTGCATCATCAGCAAACAATGAGAGGAACGATTCTATACCCTCTGGGAGATTATTTACATATATCAGAAACAATATAGGTCCTAGGACTGAATCCTGCGGGACTCCACTGGTGATGCTTCGCCAATCTGAGACCTCACCTCTTACAGTGATTTGATGTCATCTAATGCTTAGGTACTTCGTTATCCAATGGAGAACCTTACCTTTCACTCCTGCCTGCATCTCCAGCTTTTGCACAAGTCTCTTGTATGGAACTGTGTCAAAGATTTTCTGGCAACCCAAAAATATGCAATCTGCCCACCCCTCTCTTTCTTGCCTGATTTTTGTTGCCTGGTCGTAGATTTCAATTAATCTTGTGATGCAGGACTTGCCATCCCTGAATCCATGCTGATGTTATGTTACAAAGTTCTTTCGCTCCAGATGTTCCACTGGCTTTTATCATACAATCTTCTCCATCAACTTGCATGGAATGCAAGTTAGGGACACTGGCCTGTAGTTCAGTGCCTCTTGTTTACCTCCTTCTTGTATATCAGGACTATATTAGCCGTCTTCCAAATTTTTGGCAGTTAACCTGCCAAAAATTAACCGAGTGCTGTCCACTCAGCTGTCAGGCCCCCCTGTGTGTGTATGTGTATATGTGTGTGTGTGTGAACGTTTGTGTGCATCAATGTATAGCTTAAACGGTCACCTATCTACAGCTACATTTGTACAGCAGTTGGCTACATGGCCCTTCATGGACTCGAACCCAAGGGGCCGGGGTGGAATCCCAGTGTTGGCGTCGACCTGCCGCTCCTCCTGGCGAGGCAAGAAGAGGTCTGGAGGGCGGAGAGAGGCGAGGACTCCCGCCGGTACTCGCTCCCAGCCACGTCTGGAAGAACAGGTAAGTTTTTCCCACATATTTCACAGCCGAGAAAGTTGGGTGGGTTATTTCTCTGGTTTAGTGCGTCCTTTGTGGTAATCTGTTGAGACTCATAAGGTTGTGTTGCGTGTGTATGTTTGTGGGGGGTGGGCGGAGTGGGTGGGGGGAGGGCGGAGTGGGTGGGGGTGGGCGGAGTGGGTGGGGTGGGTGGAGTGGGTGGGGTAGGGGCAGAGTAGGTGGAGAGGGGCAAAGTAGGTGGGGAGGGGCAGAGTGTGTGGGGGTGAGCGGAGTGGGTGGGGGTGGGTGGTGTGGGTGGGGTGGGTGGAGGGTGGGCGGAGTGGGTGGAGGGTGGGCGGAGTGGGTGGGGAATGGGCGGAGTGGGTGGGGGTTGGCGGAGTGGATGGGGGGTGGGCGGAGTGGGTGGGGGTTGGACGGAGTGGGTGGAGGGTGGGCGGAGTGGGTGAGGGAAGGTGAGCGGAGTGGGTGGGGGATGGGTAGAGTCGGTGGGGGATGGACACAGTGGGGTGGGGGATAGACAGAGTGGGTGGGGGATAGACAGAGTGGGTGGGTGATGGAGAGAATGGGTGGGGGATAGACAGAATGGGTGGAAGATGGGCAGAGTGTGTATACAACATCCACATTGTTGTGAATTTATGTGTATTTCACATAAACTCTCCTCTAATTTGCAGACAAGGAATCACAATAACGTACCTGACGATGTAATGACTAAAACACACGTCAGACAATTGAGAAACCAGGACGTATCGGTCCATCTTGGACCATTATCAAGTCCCCTCCCCCCCTTACCCTCCTCCCATTACACGACCTGCTAATGATTCAGGACGGACCGAAACGTCGTCGAGGTTCCATTTTCTGTTGTGTGGTTTGGTCAACATCTTCTCTTATTCCATGCATCATATCATACGCTATGGATATGAATATGGCTCATGGGCCACGCTATTGATACATCGTCCACGCTATGGATGCATCTGTGCACAGAACGTTTACAATCAGTAATAAATCACTGGAAATCAAAACCACTTTGTTGGGTGTTAAAATAAGTATTTGGAACACTAAGTGTAGGTTGTTGTGAGACCATCTGCTGTGGGAGGGAAATAAAGCTACCTTATGCCCCATTGGTTAGTGTGGATTTGTACGCCTGTTATCCGCTAAAGCGTAAAATTTGTACGATCATCAGAGCGTGAGAACGAACTCGTTATTTGACAGTGGAGACAGCTATATATACATAGATATTAAAGTAGATAAAAAGAGAAGTAGAAATAGATACATTCCTCACGTGATGAATCGCCAGCATATCTTCCAGGTTTGACAAGAAGTCACCAAAAATTATATGATTGAAAAAATCTGTAATAAAAAAAACAGACAGATTTATATACGAAAATACAAAGTGGATTTTATAAATTTGGAGTAAATTAAAGAGTAAATGTGACGTTGGTGAAGATCAGAACTTTTAACCCATATTAAGCCCTTTATATTGTTATTATATTGTCAAAATTAGATCCAAGCATCTTCAAACTCCAACTACAGTTATCGTTTTAACGTGGATGTCAGAAAATTGGATCTTTTTGACCCCTTACTGATTTTAATCGAAGATAATGGATAGATTTAGGATAAAAAATTGGACTGTCCTGACCTCCAACTAACTCTATCCGAAGTAATTTGGAAATAAACTGACTTTTATGAGGATTTAATCGAAGCGGTTCGACGCATAAAGATTACAAATCAATAATATAATTAACTTTGTTAATATCAAATAATTGTTGAAAAACTTACTTCAGTGTCGTAGCGCTTGAATCAATGTAGCGGAAAGGCCCCCATATATGTATAACTGCATTTAAAACCCAATTTTTTTATGTAACTTACAACCTTTCTCAAGGTGTTGTATACAATGTTCTGTTCCAATGTAAGTATTAAACCAAAAATGTATTTGGTTTGTATATTGAATGTTGTAATTTGTATTTGTATATTGGACCAAAAAATGTATTCAGAACCAAAATGTATTTGGTTTTTAATACATAGATACATATATTGTTTTTTTTGTTTCATCTTCAAATAGTTTTAATATCTTTTAAACTTTTGGATGCTTAATATTCTTTATATGTTTTTAATTCGAGATTAAATAATTGTGCCAATGAACTAGAAATTTTATTCAATTAAAACACGGCAATAAAAATTTATTAGTATTTCGCTTTATTTTTATTATTCACAAGTATATTTGTATGATAATGTTTTAGTAGGCAATTATTATAAGTACTATTAATACAAAAAATTAATAGATATATTTCATAATTAATAAAAAAATGTTGAATTAAGTCTATGAAAAATAAATATCCAAAGTGTTACAAGTTTGCCGAGAAAAATCTTTAGTTACCTTTAAAAAATAGGAACATGAATCTTTATTTTATTGAAAGTAATCTCTAAACAACCTGTTCTTTCAACTAATACATCTCATATTAAGTGCTATAATCCCCAACGTAGAAATTGAAGGGTACTACATGTATACTATGAAAAGAAGTGGCTTACAAATACCCATGAATTCTATGCATAGGATGATTAGGTTTGGGAGGTGGTTTGGGTTGGTGCATTTTAGTGTACCTTATTTTGTACGTTGTGGCAAATCAAGAGAAAGGATCACTTAAAACTTATTTCCTAAAGGATGTTGCTGTAATTATATGTTGATTAATAAATAGTTCCATTTTTCTTTTTACTCCCATCATTCAGTGTATAATAGTGAATGATTAAAAGATTATTTATTATTATTTCTGAATTATTATTTACTGAATGATTAAAAGACGATATGTACACCTAGAGGTTTTATCTGGGATACACTTCTAGTTGGCTTATTCTAACCAGCCTGTGTATATTTGATGTTTGGAAATCTTGTGTCAAAAAATATTTGGTGTCTGGAGAGTTCTTCATGAAGAACTCTCCAAAGACCAAACAGAACGCCTTGGAAAAAAATCAACGTCGTCTATGCCTTCAAATGCCCACTTGGGGACTGTCAGCCCCAAAGATCTCAGTATATAGGCAAGACAACATCATCTCTCTCTAGGCGATTAACAATGCACAAGCAACAGGGCTCCTTCAAGGAGCATATAATCTCAAACAACCAGACCAATACCAGAGAAATCTTAACAAGCAACACAGAAATTATCGATAGATACAGCGACAGCAAGTGTGTGTGTGTGTGTGTGTCCCTTATCCACTGGAGCACCTTACCAGCTACACCTGCCTGTCTCTCCAGCTTATGTACCAGCCTCTTATGCGGTACTGTGTCAAAGGCTTTCCGACAATCCAAGAAAATGCAGTCCGCCCAGCCCTCTCTTTCTTCCTTAATCTTTGTCACCTGATCGTAGAATTCTATCAAGCCTGTAAGGCAAGATTTACCCTCCCTGAACCCATGTTGGCGATTTGTCATGAAGTCCCTTCTCTCCAGATGTGTTACCAGGTTTTTTCTCACGATCTTCTCCATCACCTTGCATGGTATACAAGTCAAGGACACTGGCCTGTAGTTCAGTGCCTCTTGCCTGTCGTCCTTTTTGTATATTGGGACCACATTCGCCGTCTTCCATATTTCTGGTAGGTCTCCCGTCTCCAGTGACTTACTATACACTATGGAGAGTGGCAAGCAAAGTGCCTCTGCACACTCTTTCAGTATCCATGTGTGTGTGTGTGTGTGTGTGTGTGTGTGTGTGTGTGTGTGTGTGTGTGTGTGTGTGTGTGTGTGTGTGTGTGTGTGTGTGTGTGTGTGTGTGTGTGTGTGTGTGTGTGTGTGTGTGTGTGTGTGTGTGTGTGTGTGTGTGTGTGTGTTTGTTTGTATGACCAATTTTTTATAAAGTTAGTTTCTTCAAGATTACACTATAGAAGTTTTATCTCTGGTCAGCAGTCTATTCCTGGCTATACTGTGTTTCCCACTCCAGTGTATACTGATGTAAACTCTCCTGCGGATGTTGTCAATGTTTTCTTATTCACTGGGGACACAGGAGTAGGTTATCGACCATTTTTATGATGGGGTGGCGGCGGAGAGTGTGCCTTCAATCTGTGTGAAGGGGAGGAGTGAGAGGCGCCAGGTCTGGGATTAGATGGACGCTGCCAGTACGGCGGAGGATTGTCTGAAGGGCCGCTGCAGTTTGACGCAGGGAGGTCCTTCTGTAGACGGCTGAAGCACCGAGAATATAGTGGGAGGATTGTCTGAAGGGCCGCTGCAGTTTGACACAGGGAGGTCCTTCTGTGGACGGCTGAAGCACCGAGAATATAGTGGGAGGATTGTCTGAAGGGTCGTTGTAGTCTGACGCAGGGAGGTCCTTCTGTAGACGGCTGAAGCACCGAGAATATAGTGGGAGGATTGTCTGAAGGGCCGCTGCAGTTTGACGCAGGGAGGTCCTTCTGTAGACGGCTGAAGCACCGAGAATATAGTGGGAGGATTGTCTGAAGGGCCGCTGCAGTTTGACGCAGGGAGGTCCTTCTGTAGACGGCTGAAGCACCGAGAATATAGTGGGAGGATTGTCTGAGGGCCGCTGTAGTTTGATTCAGGAGATCCAGTTGCATGATTAGGTGGAGCGTAGTGAGCACATAGTTGAGATGTGATGGTTTCCCAATGACCTGTCGGCGACAGTAAGTCTGCTACTGTCGCCTTTAGCCAATTGCATCGTCCTCTCCAGAAAATGCGACCCACAACAGTGGCCTGACTCCCGGCACCTATTTGCTACAAGATGAATAAAATTATTATGTGTAAGGAAACCTGCACAAATCCCTCGCCCTGCCGGGAATCGAACCCAACACCAATAACATGTGAGTCAACTGCTCTTATCGCAAAATTAAAATTAAATTTTTTCGCCTGAAAATCGTTTGATCTGGTGTTGGGTTGAGCTCTGGCTCTTTAGTCCCGCCTTTCAACCACCAATCAACTGGTGTATAGATTCCTGAGCCTACTGGGCTCTGTCATATCTACATTTGAAACTCTGTATGGAATCAGCCTCCACCACATCACTATCTAATGCATTCCACCTGTTAACTACTCTGACACTGAAAAAGTTCTTCTCTAGCGTCCTCATTTGGGTACTCAGTCTCCACCTGTGTCCCCTTGTTCGCGTATCCACCCGTGTTAAGCAGTTTATCGCTATCTTCCCTGTGAATTCCTATGAGAATTTTGTAGGATGTGATTATGTCTTCCCTTACTCTTCTGTCTTCTAGTGTCGTGAGGTGCATATCACGCAGCCTTTCCTCGTAACTCATGCCTTTTAGTTCTGGGACTAGCCTCATGACACACCTCAACCTGTCCCCCTACAAAAAAATACGTCTCATTTTGACGTCAAAATACCAAACGGACAAAAGATTATGTAATATCACAAACAGCGCCTCACAAACATTCCCGTTCTCTATGCGTGGATGCATTGATTTGGTTTGGTTAGGTTTGGTTAGGATAGGTTAGGTTCGGGTGTTTTAATACGCCATTTTCGGGCCGTTTTGACAACTCGAGAGGATGAGCTGACCATTAATCAATCCTACTGGCTTCATCACCAAATCTAATAGCAAGAAAGAAGGAAACCCAATATAATTTCTCTCTCCCTTTCACAACTAATATATATATATATATATACATTGGCTGACACCTATCTACCTTACAGCACAGTTGAGGGAGACGGGGCAGCCACCTTCAGGGAGACGTCTGAGGTGTGGAGGTTTCAGTCGCATATATGCTTGGGGACCATTCAAGCTTGTTTGCATTTGTGCTGTTCACGTGGCCCCACAAAATGAGGTGATTTGATGAAATAACTATACCCAAGATTACCACCAAAGTACCTTCGGGATGGTGGTTAAAATAGCCTCGGCTATCACCACCTTGCAATGTGGTCCTGGCAGTTCGGGTTCGAGTCACTCTGGGGATGTGGAGTTTTCAGTCGCATATATGCTTGGGGACCATTCAAGCTTGTTATATATATATATATATATATATATATATATATATATATATATATATATATATATATATATATATATATATATATATATATATATGTGTGTGTGTGTGTGTGTGTGTGTGTGTGTGTGTGTGTGCAACAATGATCACAAAAACACTGATCCAAGTATGCAGAATAACCACATGTGAAAAATAGAGAATGCTTAACGCGTTTTCGGCTAATTCGCCTTCATTAGAGCACGGTAGTCTCTGGTAGGTAGTCTCTCTCACGGTAGTCACGGTAGAGCCTTCATTCACGGTAGAATGATGATCAAAGTAGAATGAAGATTTTCATTCTACTTTGCTCTGATGAAGGCGAATTAGCCGAAAACACGTTAAGCATTCTTAACGCATATATATATATATATATATATATATATATATATATATATATATATATATATATATATATATATATATATATATATATTTATATATATATATATATATATATATATATATATATATATATATATATATTTATATATATATATATATATATATATATATATATATTTATATATATATATATATATATATATATGTCGTACCTAGTAGCCAGAACTCACTTCTCAGCCTACTATGCGAGGCCCGATTTGCCTAATAAGCCAAGTTTTACTGAATTAATATATTTTCTCTAATTTTTTTCTTATGAAATGATAAAGCTATCCATTTCATTATGTATGAGGTCAATTTTTTTTTATTGGAGTTAAAATTAACGTAGATATATGACCGAACCTAACCAACCCTACCTAACCTAACCTAACCTATCTTTATAGGTTAGGTTAGGTTAGGTAGCCGAAAACGTTAGGTTAGGTTAGGTTAGGTAGGTTAGGTTGTCGAAAAAACATTAATTCATGAAAACTAGGCTTATTAGGCAAATCGGGCCTTGCATAGTAGGCTGAGAAGTGAGTTCTGGCTACTAGGTACGACATATATATATATATATATATATATATATATATATATATATATATATATATATGTCGTACCTAGTAGCCAGAACGCACTTCTTAGCCTACTATACAAGGCCCGATTTGCCTAATAAGCCAAGTTTTCCTGAATTAATATATTTTCTCTAATTTTTTTCTTATGAAATGATAAAGCTACCCATTTCATTATGTATCAGGTCAATTTTTTTTATTGGAGTTAAAATTAACGTAGATATATGACCGAACCTAACCAACCCTACCTAACCTAACCTAACCTATCTTTATAGGTTAGGTTAGGTTAGGTAGCCGAAAAAGTTAGGTTAGGTTAGGTTAGGTAGGTTAGGTAGTCGAAAAACAATTAATTCATGAAAACTTGGCTTATTAGGCAAATCGGGCCTTGCATAGTAGGCTGAGAAGTGCATTCTGGCTACTAGGTACGACATATATATATATATATATATATATATATATATATATATATATATATATATATATATATATATATATATATATATATATATATATATATATATATATATATATATATATATATGTCGTACCTAGTAGCCAGAACGCACTTCTCAGCCTACTATGCAAGGCCCGATTTGCCTAATAAGCCAAGTTTTCATGAATTAATGTTTTTTCGACTACCTAACCTACCTAACCTAACCTAACCTAACTTTTTCGGCTACCTAACCTAACCTAACCTATAAAGATAGGTTAGGTTAGGTTAGGTAGGGTTGGTTAGGT
Organism: Procambarus clarkii; assembly: GCF_040958095.1. Classification (NCBI taxonomy): domain Eukaryota; kingdom Metazoa; phylum Arthropoda; class Malacostraca; order Decapoda; family Cambaridae; genus Procambarus; species Procambarus clarkii. Next base: position 39,722,562 of record NC_091182.1, read on the forward strand.
TCGGGCATATATCTACGTTAATTTTAACTTCAATAACCAAAAATTTACCTCATACATAATGAAATGGGTAGCTTTATCATTTCATAAGAAAAAAATTAGAGAAAATATATTAATTCAGGAAAACTTGGCTTATTAGGCAAATCAGGCCTTGCATTGTAGGCTGAGAAGTGCATTCTGGCTACTAGGTACGACATATATATATATATATATATATATATATATATATATATATATATATATATATATATATATATATATATATTAATCGGTGAGCCTCATCAAAAGATAATATCGTGTTTTGTGTCACTACGAGTTCTAAATTCCTACCTGCCAGTATTCCCCGGCTGAACAAACTGAGAGTTGAAGGACTCCACCAAAGTTAGCAACATCTGCACCCTCATTACAAACGTGTGGTGGCGTAGTGAGTCTCCTGCCAGTTATCACTGTGTTGTAAATAAGCTCTCAAACACCGAGTCTACTGCCTAAAATTGTCGAAATTCTGAGAGAAATCGTGTTTTTTATGATATATTTCGACGTTTTAGCTCGATTGGAGCTGTTTTACGAGTACATCTTCTTTAGGTAAATTCAACGGAAAATCAACAAAAATACAGTGAATTATCTCTGGATTTAATGCATGACAGACATGGAACAAACCTAGAGAAGATTCTTGTCTCAGGGACCCAGCCCATGGGTGAATGACCCATGGGTGAGTGACCCATGGGTGAGTGACTCATGGGTGGGTGACCCATGGGTGAGTGACCCATGGGGTGAGTGACCCATGGGGTGAGTGACCCATGGGGTGATTGACCCATGGGTGAGTGACCCATGGGTGAGTGACCCATGGGGTGAGTGACCCATGGGTGAGTGACCCATGGGGTGAGTGACCCATGGGGTGAGTGACCCATGGGTGAGTGACCCACGGGTGAGTGACATTCGGAGAATATTCCTGTTCTCTTCTCACTCCCTTAAAACAGGTTAATACACAGCTCAAGTGTTCGGGCCTTGCCACTATTTATTATTGTTACACACTCACACACATTATGTATATATATATATATATATATATATATATATATATATATATATATATATATATATATATATATATATATATATATATATATATATAATGCGGGGGTTGAGTCCCCGCAAGCACAAATTGGCTCTTTGGTCCCGCCTCTCAACCGTCAAACAACTGCTGTACAGATTCCAGAGCCTACTGGATTCTGTCATATCTACACTTGAAACTGTGTATGGAGTCAGCCTCCACCACATCACTTCCTAATGCATTCCATTTGTCAACCACTCTGACACTAAAAAAGTTCTTTCTAATATCTCTGGCTCATTTGAGCACTCAGTTTCCACCTGTGTCCCCTTGTGCGTGTGCCCCTTGTGTTAAATAGCCTGTCTTTATCTACCCTCTCAATTCCCTTCAGATTCTTGAATGTGGTGATCATGTCTCCCCTAACTCTTCTGTCTTTCAGCGAAGTGAGGTTTAATTCCCGTAGTCTCTCCTCGTAGCTCATACCTCTCAGCTCGGGTACTAATCTGGTGGCAAACCTTTGAACCTTTTCCAGTTTAGTCTTATCCTTGACTAGATATGGACTCCATGCTGGGGCTGCATACTCCAGGATTGGCCAGACATATGTGGTATACAAAGTTCTGAATGATTCTTTACACAAGTTTCTGAATGCCGTTCGTATGTTGGCCGGCCTGGCATATACCGCTGATGTTATCCTCTTGATATGTGCTGCAGATGACAGGTCTGGCGTGATATCAACCCCCAAGTCTTTCTTTTTCTCTGACTCCTGAAGAATTTCCTCTCCCAGATGATACCTTGTATCTGGCCTCCTGCTCCCTACACCTATCTTCATTACATTACATTTGGTTGGGTTAAACTCTAACAACCATTTGTTCTACCATTCCTTCAGCTTGTCCAGGTCTTCTTGAAGCCTCAATCATTCCTCTTCTGTTTTAATCCTCATAATTTTGGCATCGTCCGCAAACTTTGAGTGTGTGTGTGTGTGTGTGTGTGTGTGTGTGCGCGTGTGTGTGTGTGCGTGTGTGTGCGTGTGTGTGTGTGTGTGTGTGTGTGTGTGTGTGTGTGTGTGTGTGTGTGTGTGTGTGTGTGTGTGTGTGTGTTTGTGAACCACGAAGATATTAACTTACTAAATTAACTCACTGTCACATGAACAATGTGACAGTGTCAGACCACGAAGGAAGGATTAAGACAGGAATTTCCTTAAGTACTTTCGTATTTAAGAATCTTCAGAAGGATTTAATGATAAAGCTTCCTTCTCAAGATGCATTATTATGAAGATCTTATCATCAGAAACATCTAGATCTTCCACCGACAAAAGTCCAGTCCCACTATTAATTTTCTTATCTTCATAGGAGACATAGACAAGGGTACTACAGCATTTCTTCCTGCTATGCCGATGACTCAAGAATTTTTATGAGAATAGAAAATATAGAAAACACACCAGACCTCTAATCTGATGTTACTCAGGCTTATCAATTGGCTGAAGCAAATAACATGATGTTTAACAATGATAAGTTCCACCTGCGCAGGAAAAAAATATACAAAACATTATCAAAACACAAACCACATATAAAACTCAGTCAAATGACATTACTGAAATAAAAAGTAATTTCAAAGATCTGGGAGAAGTAATCCCTTTCGGAAGACCTTATTTCTAAGGAACACAACAATGCAGCTGTCACAACTGCAACACAACTGACAGGTTGAATAACACGAACCTTTCAAACAAGAGATGCCACAACACTGAAGCAACATGTTAAGTCACTAGTGCTCTCTCACGGTCTAATATTGTTGCACACTAACAGTCCCGTTCAGAGCTGGAGAAACTACAGACCCAGAGACCCTACGAAGGTCTTCTACTGTTATAATCTACTCAATAAAACATAAATTATTGGAAGAGCTAAAAAAAATTAAATCTATATTTTCTAGAGCGTAGGCGAGATAGATAATAATTAGCACTTAGATGATATTAGATGGACTGGTTTCAAGTCTGCACACGGAAAATAGCCACATGAGGCTAGGAGACACGGCAGGATGTGCAAAATACCCTAATAGAAGAACAGAGATGAAAAAGGTACTCTGAAAGAAACCCCAATCAACATCGACTTTTCGACACTCTCCCTCTACACATATGGGGCGTAACTAATCCACCTCTCACGGTGTTTGAGAGAGAAGTTGTTAACCACCCATATGTGATGCCCGATCAACCAGGCTGGGATTCATTCGTCAGACTGCAAGCAGCTGCGTCCAACAGCTTGGTTGACCAGACCGCCAACCAGGAGGTCTGGTCAGAGACCGAGCCGCGGGGACGTTGAGCCCGGAACCAACAACAGATAAACACAAGAAAGGGGAGGAAAAGGAAAGATGGTAGGGAGAAAGGGGATAGAAAGGGGAGAGGCAGAGGGGGAGAAATATGGAGAGGTTAGGAAAGGGGGAAATTTAGGAGAAAGAAATGGTTGGAGAGGAGAAGAAGAGAAAGGGACAGGAGACCCGGGCGCTGCGGGTTATACCTCCACTAGTTTATTCGTCCATACTAAATTCCAAACACTTGCTTCCATTCGGTTTTCTGTTTGGGAACTCGGACACGACAGGAATTTAATTCACAAAACAAATAGAAAAAAACTCCTTTAACTGCAACATAAATGTTCCTTTACGGTTGCCCCAAACTTTGTATTTTTAATTACATTTATGTAATTAAAATTTAATTTATTTTTAATTACGCTTATGTCTCCAAGTGAGTTTAGCTCAGGACTCAACCGCGCTTCTTATAAACTCTCCAGCTGCTACGATTTCTTGATTGGCGTTGGGCCTAAGGCCTATACCATCGTTAGGAGGAATATTATGTCCACAGCAATAGTCTAATGGCTCGGCAGCACGTTTAGTGTTGGTCTGTCAGTCCCCTGAAGGGTTAACATGGCCGCCATAACACCTTACTGACCAACCAGCAGGTATGCTGAACGGCAAGAGTGATAAGAGGTTTCATGAAGCCCCATAGTACATATATGTACTCTCTTAAATATTTCAATAAAAGCCTTGTAGTGTAATTATTATTATTATTGTTTTTATTATTATTATTATAATTGTACACATTATTATTATTATTATTATTATTACTAAACAAATTCACAGGAGCCTTTGTGAGGGTTCGAGCCTAGGTGCTGGGTGTTCACAGGCACGCTCTAGTCAACTGTACCACGACATGGTCACTGGGAACTCTGAGGCGCCTGGGATCACTCAGTGCATAGGTTCGATCCCTTTTCAAGGCTCCTGAGGATTTGTTCTTTGAAATATCATGTTTTATGATTCCTTTGTGTATTATTAATATTATTAATATTAGATCTTGCAAACCTAACTTTTTACTAAATGGGTTATATATATATATATATATATATATATATATATATATATATATATATATATATATATAAAACATAAGTATTCGTTATGTTGCAGGATTCGAATCAATGTGGAATGGATAACTTTATCCCAATTCCCAACCCACTGTCATTTTGCATGTGGAAATATATCACTCCTGGGAACATATTTATTTTCTAAGACCGTTGCAATCTCTCAAAGTATAGAGTGAACAGACTAATTTAGCAGGCCTCGCTACATCACCCGCGGGGGGAAGCAAGATGCAATATGCATCACAAACACAGCAATGGATTGCAGGCTCCTCTGATAGCATGGATCAATAAGTCATTTCAGCCTCCTGCCTGCCATTGGGACCAGAAGCCAGGCCGCAGGGAGCGGGCACCGTAACACCGTAGGTGGGAGAGGACACCGTAGCAGGGAGAGAACACCGTAACACCGTAGCTGGGAGAGGACACCATTACACCGTAGCAGGGAGAGAACACCGTAACACCGTAGTTGGGAGAGGACACCATTACACCGTAGCAGGGAGAGGACACCGTAACACCGTAGCAGGGAGCGGGCACCGTAACACCGTAGGTGGGAGAGGACACCGTAGCAGGGAGAGAACACCGTAGCTGGGAGAGGAGACCATAACACCGTAGCTGGGAGAGGAGACCATAACACCGTAGCTGGGAGAAGACACCGTAACACCGTAGCTGGGAGGGGACACCGTAACACCGTAGCAGGGAGAGGACACCATAACACCGTAGTTGGGAGAGGAGACCATAAAACCGTAGCTGGGTGAAGACACCGTAACACCGTAGCTGGGAGGGGACACCGTAGCAGTTAGAGGACACCGTAACACCGTAGCTGGGAGAGGACACCGTAACACCGTAGCAGGGAGAGGACACCGTAACACCGTAGCTGGGAGAGGACACCGTAGCTGGGAGAGGACACCATTACACCGTAGCTGGGAGAGGACACCATTACACCGTAGCTGGGAGAGGACACCATTACACCGTAGCAGGGAGAGGACACCGTAACACCGTAGTTGGGAGAGGACACCATTACACCGTAGCAGGGAGAGGACACCGTAACACCGTAGCAGGGAGAGGACACCGTAACACCGTAGCAGGGAGAGGACACCGTAACACCGTAGCAGGGAGGGGACACCGTAACACCGTAGCAGGGAGAGGACACCGTAACACCGTAGCAGGGAGAGGACACCGTAACACCGTAGCAGGGTGAGGACACCGTAACACCGTAGCTGGGAGAGGAGACTATAACACCGTAGCTGGGAGAGGACACCGTAACACCGTAGCAGGGAGAGGACACCGTAACACCATAGCAGGGAGAGGACACCGTAACACCGTAGCAGGGAGAGGACACCGTAACACCGTAGCAGGGAGAGGACACCGTAACACCGTAGCAGGGAGAGGACACCGTAACACCGTAGCAGAGAGAGGACACCGTAACACCGTAGCTGGGAGAGGACACCGTGACACCGTAGCAGGGAGAGGACACCGTAACACCGTAGCAGGGAGAGGACACCGTAACACCGTAGCAGGGAGAGGACACCGTAACACCGTAGCTGGGAGAGGAGACTATAACACCGTAGCTGGGAGAGATCATAACACCGTAGCTGGGAGAGGACACCGTAACACCGTAGCTGGGAGAGGAGACTATAACACCGTAGCTGGGAGAGGAGACTATAACACCGTAGCTGGGAGAGATCATAACACCGTAGCTGGGAGAGGACACCGTAACACCGTAGCTGGGAGAGGAGACTATAACACCGTAGCTGGGAGAGGAGACTATAACACCGTAGCTGGGAGAGGAGACCATAACACCGTAGCAGGGAGCGGACACCGTAACACCGTAGCAGGGAGAGGACACCATAACACCGTAGCTGGGAGAGGACACCGTAGCAGGGAGAGGACACCGTAACACCGTAGCTGGGAGAGGAGACCATAACACCGTAGCTGGGAGAGGAGACCATAACACCGTAGCTGGGAGAGGACACCATAACACCGTAGCTGGGAGAGGGCACCATAACACCGTAGCTGGGAGAGGACACCGTAATACCGTAGCTGGGAGAGGACACCCTAACACCGTAGCTGGGAGAGGACAACATAACACCGTAGCTGGGAGAGGACAACATAACACCGTAGCTGGGAGAGGACACTATAACACCGTAGCTGGGAGAGGGCACCATAACACCGTAGCTGGGAGAGGAGACCATAACACCGTAGCAGGGAGAGGACACCGTAACACCGTAGCTGGGAGAGGAGACCATAACACCGTAGCAGGGAGAGGGCACCATAACACCGTAGCTGGGAGAGGAGACCATAACACCGTAGCTGGGAGAGGAGACCATAACACCGTAGACTTCCTACGGTGTTGAAGGCATGAAGGCCAAAAGCCTGTTTTGTCCTGGTGTGGTTAAACGTTCACTATATCCGGATGTAGGCCTCTCATGTCTGTGTGTAGGTTTATCATGGACGAATGTAGGCCTATAATATCCAGGTGTGGGTCTGCCATGTCCAGTTGTAGGCCTCTTATTCCTACGTATGCTCTCTTATTAAGAGAGGAAGTAATTATCAAAAGAAGGCACCAAACTGGAAAGGCTATGTAGCACCATCAAATGTGCGGAAAAATCAGAGGGCGCTAAATATCACCAAAGATGCCAATACGAGAACAGAAACGCATAAGGCGAGCGATATCAAAAGCATCCGATTCACCAAGAATTCTATCGATGGAGAAGTGATCGCGAAAGATAATCGGAAAGAATAACACACGCTCATCCTGGAAATCAGGACATTCAAAAAGGATATGCACGACTGTATGAGGCATAATGCAATTTGGATGATATGAAGCAGGGCGGTGCTCTATTAAGTGACCGTGAGTTAAGCGTGCATGGCCAATACAAAACCTTGCTAGAGCCGTTTCCCATCGCCGGTTATGGTAGTAGGAGGAAGGCCACGGGGACACGCTATGCTTAAGAGTACGTAGTTTATTACCAACAACCCTGCCAACGTGCAAGGATGGAAGAATGAATAACCGAGTAAAAGTCGGAATAAAGAATACCTTTATGGGAGATGGAACAAGAGCGGATAGCTATTCTAGCAGCAGCATCCGCACGCTCATTTAAAGAAACACCAATATGGCTGGGAACCCAGCCAAACTCTACGGATTTAAATTTACTGGAAATAAGGAACAGCCAATATTAAATCTCGACGACCACCGGATGGACAGGATTAAAGGACCCGAGAGCCATGAGGGCATTATGAGAGTCAACTGCAACCACAAAGGAGGATTGACAACGAGAAAGTAGGAGACGAAGAGCATAGAGAATAGCATAAAGTTCTGCTGTGAAGATGCTTGTCTCCGGAGGTAGGTCACACATTTAAGTGCGGTCAAGAAAAACAACAGAGTAGCCCACACCGTCCACAGACTTAGACCCATTGGTGAAGACGGAAATGGAGCTGGAGTGTGAAGAAATGTGCTCAAGGAAAAGGCGTTTCAGAACCGTAGGAGGGGTAAAAGCTTTAGTGATGCGGTCAAGAATGTACAAAATTTTGGGAGGGGGACTCTTCACAGGGGCAAGGAAGGAACAATACGAGGAGAAATATTATAAATATGTACTGAATCCTGTAAGCGAGATAGCCGGACAGAAAGAGAGAGGTGGTGAAGAGGAACAGAAACCACAGGAGGGGTAAAAGTCAAAGCACGACAGAGGCGAGAGGAAGGATGTTGCAAGACCCGCGAAAGATAGCGAAGAGAGTAGCGATCACGGCGGTTCTGGAGAGAAAGGAAGCCAGTGTCAACATACAAGCTGATGGCGGGAGTCGAATGAAAGGCACCAGAGCTGAGGCGCAACCCAGTATGGTGCAAAGCATCAAGACACCGAAGAGTAGAAGGCGAAGCAGACGAGTAAGCAGAGCAACCATTATCGAGTTTAGAAAAGACGAGAGAGGAATGTATAGAGAGGATCGTGCGCCTATCCGCACCCCAAGAGGTATGGGACAAACCCTTAAGGTGGGAAAGGGCCTTAGAGCATTCAACTCGGAGGTAAGAGATATCGGGCGCCCAAGACAAACGAGTGTCAAAGATTAACCCCAAAAGCTTAGCCGAATCCCTATGCACAAGTGGATGACCACAAAGCGACAAAGAGGGATGAAGAACGACATGCTTCCGAGTAAAAGTCATAGCACAAGTCTTAGACGTAGAGAACTTGAAGCTATGATCGATGGCCCAAGACGACACGGCATCAATCGCAACTTGAAGCCGCCGTTGAAGGAGAAGTGAATCAACACCTCGAAAGCAAAGCGTAAGATCGTTGACATAGAGAGCAGAGAAGACGACAATAAGAAGGAAGGAAAGAAGACCATTGAGGGCAACTAGAAAAAGAATAGTGCTCAGAAAACTACCTTAGGGTACACAATAGTATTGCCTAAAAGGGGCAGAGAGTGTTGTACAAGACTTGCTCGAAAGGAATGACGAGAGACGAAGCTTTGGAGGAGAGAGGAAAATTACCACGAAAGCCAAAAGAATGAAGTTGGGACAGAATATGATATATCCAGGTGGTGTCGTAGGCCTTTCCTAGGTCAAAAAAGGACGGCAACAACGGACGTCCTAGCCACAAAATCAGTACAAATATAGACCTCCAAGTTCATCAGGACATCTGTTGTGCTGCGGTACTTGCGAAAACCAAATTGAGAAGGGGAGAGGTGGTGATAGTGTTCTAAGAACCACATCAGGCGAACGTTAACTATGCGTTCAAAGAGTTTGCAGACATAACTCCTAAGGCCAATGGGCCGAAGTCCTTAGGGGATGTCCCAAGAGACCCTGGTTTCTGAACAGGGAGGACAACGGCATCAAGCCAGCTCTCAGAGACTGACGACGACTCCCAGACCAGAGTATACAGACTCAGTAAATACCGAGACGTGCACGGAAGGAGATGGCAAAGCATCTCATAATGAATGCCATCGGAGCCTGACGCCATAGAACTGCAGAGGGCAAGGGCAGATTGAAGCTCAGAGAAAGAGAAGGGATCATTATAGGGAAGGCTGAGATGGGTACAGAAATCTAAAGCACGAGATTCAAGAATAGGCTTACGAAGAAGGAAAGATTGAGGAAGATGAGAACCATAGCTAACAGATGAAAAGTGGGAACCCAGATTGGTCGCGACCTGCAACAGGTCCGCCACAAGAGAACCACGGAGGTTAAGGACCAGCGAGAAATCGGGAACGAACTTACCCGATATCTTGCGGATACGCTTCCAGATCTGCGACAGAGGAGTTTCGGACGTAATGGTGGAGACATGAGACATCCAACACTCACGTTTAGCTGTATGGATGATCCTACGGGCCACCACACTCGCCTTCCGAAACAAAATAAAAGAATCAGCCTTCTGCCGGTGGCGGTGTCTCTTCCAGGCTACACGCTTACAGCGGACAGCCCGAGCACAGTCCACATTCCACCAGGGAACGCACTTCCGCGTGCCCTGAGAGGAAGAGTGAGGAATAGAGCGGAGGGCAGAGTCGAAGACGGTGTCATGATAAAGGAGGAGGGCGCGAGGGAGAGGTAGAATAGAGAGGTCAGAGATAGTATGTGTTTGTCAGAACACATACTATCCGGGTGTTTGTCAGAACATCACCCCAAAGGGAATGTCGACAATTGAAATCAACCAGCAGGAGCACAGGCTCCGGCAAGGAATCCAGTTGGTGTTTAAGATCAGGAAGAGAAAGTGGGACATTTGCGTGAGGATAAATGGAACAAACCATGTACCATTTATGCACAAAGACACGGGTAGCAGAACCCGTGTCCGATGAACTCTAGAAGCATTGGCTCCTGGAGACAGACACAAAGGGGCGAAAACTGTGATTTCAGAAGTTGGAGTTCAAGGAAATTGGCGTAATAACCACGAATGTTCCATTGAAGAATAGACATCGACGAAAAGAGAAAGGATAGCAACAGATAACAACGAAGAAACAAAGCTGAAAAAGGAACACAGCACATTAAAGAAGCTCAGAGTCAGGATCAGGTCAGCAAAGTCAAGGTTAGGGGGCATGAGTGAACTGAGTAAAGATGGAGGGAAGGGAGCAGGAGGACAGACCAGAGGCGGACGAGCAGGCTCCGGAGGAGTAGGAGGAGGATACAACCGAGAGGGGCAGTCAAGGACAGCAGGAGGAGGGGCAGAAAGAGGGGAGCACACCTCAGTAAGGGCAGTAACCGAGAGGAAAGCAGGGGAAAAGGAACCTCCATACCATTCCATTTTGGTATGGTATAGAACCTCTATTTCGGAGGTTCCATTTGGGAACCTCCAAAAGGAACAAAAGGAACAGGGGGCTCGACCACCGAAACGGGAGGGGACGGAACGATAGAGTCAGTGGTAGGGGGCGAGGAAGAAAGCGAAGCCTTCATACCCGCCAGGGAGAAGGAAGGAGATGAGCCAGGCTTTCGCTTCTGACTCAAAAAGACAGATGTCCCAGCAGCAACGTACTGGGCAACAGACTCAATCGTCTCAACAGGAGAAGAACGGGAGCGAACAACATGATGATCTCTGGGAGAGTGATGGACAGCAGCCCGCACAGACAGGCGGCGTAGAGAGCAAAGAGACGGAGGAGAATGATGGGAAGAAGGATCAGAGGGAAATGAGAAAGAATACACAGGAGACGTGACAGACTGGGTAAAAAGAAGGACAACCCTAGACAGACAACCAGGAGGGTTGACCCTTCGAGACAGAACGTAAAGGAACAGGAGAGGAGGCGGTGGGCGTGTCCGGTTCTAAGGCCTGGAAACGATTGCGAGACTAAGGCAGGTGGGATGGGCGAGGAGAGGAAGAGCGCAATACGCGAGCATAAGAGACGCCAGCGAAAGGGGGGAGACGACAAACTTGGCACCTCGCCTCAGGAAAAGACAAACGTTCCCGGTGCTTCAAGGTGAGGACGGCTGCCTTAAGTTTGTAATGCATACACGCGCTGGAGAAGGTAGAGTGGGCCTCACCACAATTGAGGCAGCGAGCCTGGGGAGAAGTGCACTCTGACTTAGAGTGACCCTCGCCCCCACACATGGGACAGAGAGAGACAGGACTGGAGCATTTGAGGGCACCATGCCCAAACTTCCAGCACTTATTACAGAGCCGAGGAGATGGAAAATACTCCTGAACGGATCATTTGGCTCCAGCAAGAATGACAGAGGGCAGAAGGGTCCTACCATCAAAGATAATTTTCCCAACCCGAAGGGGCTGACGGCGACGACCACGAGGGGACGACTAAACGTGTCCACCTGGAGGACAGAATTGCCTTGAACTTTGAAGATATGCATAATATTCTCGTAGCAGTCCTTTAGATTTCTAACGCCTCTTGCAACATGGTGCGGGAGGAGAACAGTACCAATACTGGCATTTAACCGAGCGTTCTTGGAGACCAGAACAGGGGTCTCGCCAATGCAGGATAAGGCGGCCAAGTGGGTGGCTGCATCCTGAGAAGGAGCAGCAATGACACGAGTACCAAGACGGGTGGGGTTGAAAGCAACAGACATCTATTGAATAAACAAAATGCTTATGAAGGAAAAAATCGTCAAGAGGAGTAGAATCTAAATGATGGAGTTCTAAGTACTTAGTCCACATAGCAGGACCAAACAAGGCATGGTACGAATTAGTATGAGAAGGGAGCGTATGAGAGCAGCCGTGGCGGGAACGGCGATGAGAACCTCTAGAGAGAGATGGGTCGTAATGCGCAGTAGTCACAATGAGAGATGGAGCCGTGCAAAGGGACGCGGCGGTCACCACAAAGGGTTTGGGGCTCGACCTTACCACAGAGGAGGGAGGGGAGCAGGGAGGAGTAGTCCGGTCTGGGCCCAAATCGGTCCTCGTAGTAGGTGCGTGTGGACTTACAGAGGCCCGATTTGTTGGGGCCCGGTCTTCCAGCACAGTCCGACTCAGGGAACTGAGTCCCACCCCATTAGCCTGAGTAAGAGCCTGAGTATTTTTAAAGTCGTGTCGTCATCCATGCATCAGTTGTTCTAAAGGTTTAGGTCCTGAAATCAAGGGATACCACCTACCAGGGCAGCCAGGGAAGCCGAGCGCAGGCCAGTGCAGGAAGGGTGCGTCGTCCCCAGCGGTGGTCTCCCTTTTTCAACAGGGGAGTCCTACAACATCGTCCATTCTCTCAGACTGGTGCTAAGACTCCATTCCCCCTATCGCCCCAGCCTGGGCACCCAGCCATCCACTCACGGCAGCCCCTCACGGGCGACTCCTTCAGCGGGTGGTCCGATTGCTCACAAGGCCCCTACGTGATGCCCTCCTGCATGTACATCACCCAAAGAGGGGCAGGAGAGGGGGGGGGAGGGGTAAAAGCAACTCTCACCGGTCACAGGGAGATGTACGTGAGCCCTTCACCACGTCATGGCGACACCACGGAGAGGATTAAGAGAGAAAGATAGAAGTGAGGGACTATATCTACCCCAATCAACTTCTGTCTCTCTTCGTCTTCCTCAATTTCTGTTCTTACGAAGACTCTAACCTGAGTCCCCTCACTATCCCGCGTTCCTAAGACTCTCTCGCAAGTTCTCCTCCGCTCCTCTACTTGGTCTTACTAAGACCATTACTTAAGTCATCCTTTCCACTGCTCCTCGTCTTATTAAGACTTCCTCTTAAGTCCCCCCTCCACCCCGGGTCATAGTCTTACTAAGACCCTCACTTAAGTCGTCCAGGGAAAGATTAACTTTAGTTTGCCTAACATTAAAGCAGCGGTTGAAGGCAGCCTTACTTCTCAACTTTGAACCGAACTTTGAGTGTATAAAATTGTCTATTCGTAACAACACCTCTTGGAATTTTTTTTTAAGAAAGAAATGCAGTTCCCTTGACAGTTATTTGCCTACAAAAAAATAGAATGAGGTTCGACAATGCAGCTGAAGGGGGAAGGAAACCTGTGTGTTTGTTTTGTTTTGTTGAGTATAGCTCTGCAGTGTTGCCTGGTGGAGCTCAGGGCTGAACTCCTGCCTGCATGAAGGATTTTGACTTTGATTTCAGACAAAATGTGGTTCACCACCTTTAAACAATGGGTATAAATTGGATAAGTTTAGATTTAGGAAAGACTTGGGTAAATACTGGTTCAGTAACAGGGTTGTTGATTTGTGGAACCAATTGCCGCGTAACATTGTGGAGGTGGGGTCCCTCGATTGTTTCAAGCATGGGTTGGACATGTATATGAGTGGGATTGGGTGGTTATAAATAGGAGCTGCCTCGTATGGGCCAATAGGCCTTCTGCAGTTGCCTTTGTTCTTATGTTCATATGTGTCCTCCTTCCGCAATAAGTTCTGCTTGTAAGGTGTCTTTGGTGGTGACCTTCTTTTGTGTCTCGAGGTCGAATATGTCGTCCAACAGGATCTCCAACTCCACTTTCCGGGCCTTCTCACTTGGTCTGGACATAACGTGACAGTTTATACCCAGATTTAGGAGAGTGACTTGGTCCTCAGTGAGGTTGAGTCCTGCAAGGTTCAGGAAGCCATCTCTTGGTCGTGGAATTGCCATAGGTCCTCCATATAACGTTGTTAGTTTCTTGATTATCCTTGTTTCGGTGCTGAGGTGATGTCGATCTGTGAGGATGTCGAGGTGTTGCTCCATGCGAGTACGGAGACTTTCGTCGATGTTGCTGTTTCTCCATTGGTTTGTAGCATGAAGTAGTTGCGTTTTGTTGTCTTTGATTTCATTCTCTTCCTTGTATATCTGATCACGAATCAGATCCTGGCGATATTTTATCGTGAAGGCTTGATTCCTTGCTGCTGGGTCGTGCACTTTAATATTTGTATATTTTGGTAGCAGTCTTTCCTGTAGACATATATTATTTAATATGGCCGAAAAAGTAAGATTAATAATTCTAACACGAATTTTCTCAATGTTTCTTACATTTCTTTTCACTATTGATGGTAACTGAAAAATCAATTCTCCAGAATTCATTTTTATTTCTAGTCTGATGAGACACTTGAACGCGTTTCGTAAAACTTGTTACATTTTCAAAGACTTTAGTTTACACACGCACACACAACTATAACTGAACAGAGTTTAAAACAGCTTCGATTTTATATAATATATAATATATAAATATATATATATATATATATATATATATATATATATATATATATATATATATATATATATATATATATATATATATATATATATATATATATGTGGTACCTAGTAGCCAGAACGCACTTCTCAGCCTACTATGCAAGGCCCGATTTGCCTAATAAGCCAAATTTTCAAGAATTAATATATTTTCTCAAATTTTTTTCTTATGAAATGATAAAGCAACCCATTTCATTATGTATGTGGTAATTTTTTTTTATTGGAGTTAAAATTAACGTAGATATATGACCGAACCAAACCAACCCTACCTAACCTAACCTAACCTATCTTTATAGGTTAGGTTAGGTTAGGTAGCCGAAAAAGTTAGGTTAGGTTAGGTTAGGTAGGTTAGGTAGTCGAAAAACAATTAATTCGTGAAAACTTGGCTTATTAGGTAAATCGGGCCTTGCATAGTAGGCTGAGAAGTGCGTTCTGGCTACTAGGTACGACATATATATATATATATATATATATATGTCGTACCTAGTAGCCAGAACTCACTTCTCAGCCTACTATTCAAGGCCCGATTTGCCTAATAAGCCAAGTTTTCCTGAATTAATATATTTACTATAATTTTTTTCTTATGAAATGATAAAGCAACCCTTTTCTCTATGTATGAGGTCAATTTTTTTTTATTGGAGTTAAAATTAACGTAGATATATGACCGAACCTAACCAACCCTACCTAACCTAACCTAACCTATATTTATAGGTAAGGTTAGGTTAGGTAGCCAAAAAAAGCTAGGTTAGGTTAGGTTAGGTAGGTTAGGTAGACGAAAAAACATTAATTCATGAAAACTTGGCTTATTAGGCAAATCGGGCCTTGAATAGTAGGCTGAGAAGTGCGTTCTGGCTATTAGGTACGACATATATATATATATATATATATATATATATATATATATATATATATATATATATATATATATATATATATATATATATATGTCGTACCTAATAGCCAGAACGCACTTCTCAGCCTACTATTCAAGGCCCGATTTGCCTAATAAGCCAAGTTTTCATGAATTAATGTTTTTTCGTCTACCTAACCTACCTAACCTAACCTAACCTAGCTTTTTTTGGCTACCTAACCTAACCTTACCGATAAATATAGGTTAGGTTAGGTTAGGTAGGGTTGGTTAGGTTCGGTCATATATCTACGTTAATTTTAACTCCAATAAAAAAAAATTTACCTCATACATAGAGAAAAGGGTTGCTTTATCATTTCATAAGAAAAAAATTATAGTAAATATATTAATTCAGGAAAACTTGACTTATTAGGCAAATCGGGCCTTGAATAGTAGGCTGAGAAGTGAGTTCTGGCTACTAGGTACGACATATATATATATATATATATATATATATATATATATATATATATATATATATATGTCGTACCTAATAGCCAGAACGCACTTCTCAGACTACTATGCAAGGCCCGATTTGCCTAATAATCCAAGTTTTCCTGAATTAATATATTTTTTCTAATTTTTTTCTTATGAAATGATAAAGCTACCCATTTCATTATGTATGAGGTCAATTTTTTATTATTGGAGTTAAAATTAACGTAGATATATGACCGAACCTAACCAACCCTCCCTAACCTAACCTAACCTATCTCTATCGGTTAGGTTAGGTTAGGTAGCAGAAAAAGTTAGGTTAGGTTAGGTTAGGTAGGTTAGGTAGTCAAAAAAACATTAATTCATGAAAACTTGGCTTATTAGGCAAATTGGGCCATGCATAGTTGGCTGAAAAGTGCGTTCTGGCTATTAGGTACGACATATATATATATATATATATATATGTATATATATATATATATATACATATATATATATATATATATATATATATATATATATATATATATATATATATATATATATATATATATATATATATATATATATATATATATATATATATAGACCACACGAATAGACATTCAGGCCATTAAAGTAGCCTGCTCTAATTTTTTCAAAGTAAACATTAGTTGTACCTGGCCACACGTTGCTGTGGCTCAGCAACGTATGTGTGTTGCTGAGCAGCAGTAACCTTTCCCTGTCTTTTAGTCCTCCATACCATTCCCCTTGCCCCTGTTCCCTGGTCCTCCCCACCATCCCCTCGTACTCCCCACCATCTCCCACTCCACCGTCCCTCGTCCTTCCCAACATCCTACACTCCTCTGTCATCTTGTTCTCCCCACCATTCTTCATTTCCCTGTCCCCTCGTCCCCACTGTCCCCTTCTCCCCCATCTCTTTATCCTCCCGACTATTACCCTCTCCCCTGTCCCCTCGTCCTCCTCACTATCCCCCACTCCCGTCCCCTCGTCCTCTCCACTATACCCCACACCCTCGTCCGATGCATTCCTCAATGATCTGATGTGCCCATCACAGAAATTTAAGAAAAACAGTTAAAAACGAAATGAAAAACAATGAAAAAGTAAACTACACTCACGAAATGAACGGTATGGTAAACAACACAGCTCAATTCCCTCGCAATGTCACACAAAAGAATTAAATCAAACTGAAAATAAATCGAAATCTACGAAAATTCAATTTGTCAATGCAGTTGGAAACATTGAAATGGAATCGTAATATAATTAGTAAAGCATGTCTTGCTATTATGTGCAACAGATGGCACTGTTTTTCAAAAACAGCATGTTTTTACCTGTCACATGTGTGGCATGTATATAGTAGGTATATAAAAACACGAGCATATTCGAATGGAACGTTGTGTCAAAATTTTAAATCAATCGGTAAAGAACTTTTGGAAATTGCAATGTGTGATGCTGTTACATCCAACAGATGGCGCTAATTAAAAAAAAAACGTGTGTTTTTTCCTGTCACAGGTGAGGCATGCATATAGTAGGGTTATGACCATACATACACCAGTATGATCATACTGAGGCTGGTGTATGATTGTGCTCAAACTATACAGTGATATCATGGTTGATTGGGTTTTTATATACACACTATATAGATGTCACGTCTATGACAGGAAAAACATGCTTTTTTGACAACTGAGTTTTTCATGTGAGGGAAATCTTCGAAACCTCTTTACCGATTGCTTTGAAATTTTGACACAACGTTGCATTCGAGTAGGCGCGTGTTTATATATACCTAGTATATAGATGCAACACATGTGACGGGTAAAAACATTTTTTTTAACAGAGCCATCTGTTGGCGCTGACATAATAACACAACTAAATATGTTACGATTCCATTTCAATATTTCCGATTGCATTGATAAAATGAATTTTCATAGATTTTGATTTATTTACGTTTTCATTTAATTATTTTGTGTGACATTGAATTGAAATTGGGCTGTGTTGTTTACCATACCATTCATTTCCTAAGTATAAGTATGGATGCCACACCCGTGACAGGTAAACACATTCTTCTTTTGAAAAACACCGTCATCTGTATCATGAAAGAGCCACAAACGCTATGTTAAATATGTTGCGATTCCATGTCAATGTTTCCAATTACAATGATAAATGAAATTTTCATAGATTTCGATTTATTTTCATTTTGATTTAATTATTTTGTGTGACAGTGCATTGGAATTGAGCTGTGTTGTTTACCATACCCTTCATTTCGTGAGTATACTTTATTTTTTTTGTTTTCATTGCCTTTCATTTCGTTTTTTTTTTTACTGTTTTTCTTATATTTCAGGGATGGGAACATCAGATCATTTGATGTTCCCAATTTTCTGATGGGATCATCAGATCATTTGGGAATACATCGGATGAGGGCGTGGGGAATGGTGGGGAGGACGAGAGAACGGGAGTGGGGAATAGTAGGGAGGATGAAGGGACGGGGGAGTGAGAGATGGTGGGGAGGACTACGGGACACTGGGGTGGGGGATGGTGGGGAGGACAAAGGGAGGGGTAGGGGGGGGGGAATGGAGGGGAGGACGAGGGGACAGGGGAGTGAGGAAAGGGTGGGAGGAAGAGGGAAGTGGGGGGAAATGGTGGGGAAGACTGGGGGACAGGGGAAGGTTGCTGTGGCTCAGCAACACATGGCCGGGTACAGCTAGTAATGCTTGTTCACATTTACGTTGCTCAAGGGGCCTCGCAAAGTTAGGTGATTTGATGAAATAACTATATCCAAGTATGTTGACCAGACCACACACTAGAAGGTGAAGGGACGACGACGTTTCGCTCCGTCCTGGACCATTCTCAAGTCCATTGTGAGCGACCATTAGGAATCGACTTGAGAATGGTCCAGGACGGACCGAAACGTCGTCGTCCCTTCTCCTTCTAGTGTGTGGTCTGGTCAACATACTTTAGCCACGTTATTGTGACTCATCGCCTGCACAATTATGCCCAAGCTCACCACCAAGTGCCGTTGGGACGGTGGGGGAAATAGCTTCGTCTACCATCGTCTTTTGCACGGTCACGGTTGGTCAAGTGGTTAAGGTACCAGTTATGCTAGTTGCATAGTGCCCCCTAGCTGTCCGGGTTCAAGTCACTTCTGGGGTGTTGGACTTTAACTTTAGACAGACATACTTTAGTCCCCTTTAGACAGACATACATTATCTCTCATAGTACAGATATGTACTATGTACTTTGCTTTATTCGCAACTTTAACAAGATATATATATATTAAAAATCTGTGATAGCTATCACTTCTCCAGCTCCCATCTTTCCATGCTCAGCCAGCACGTTACCTCCACAAATTCAAATTCAAATTCAAATTCAAATTTTTATTCAGGTAAAATTACATACATAGAAGATGAGTTACAAACAATGTTGGATTTACATATAGAGCTAGTACATACAATACCTAAAGCCACTACTATGCATAGCGTTTCGGGCAAAATACGTATAGCGTTTCGGGCACAAGAATGTCGAGTCTAAAGTTAGAATCAACAGAGAAGTAAATATCCCTAATTATATATTTTTAAAACATACAGAAAACTAATGACCTAGCCCTCGCTTCTGATAATACACTTCCACTAAAACAAAAGGAAATGTGTATACCGTCCTTGCTTGTGGATAGGATACATGATTTTTGGTCCTCCAGCAAGAGAATATATTATTGAATTTACATGCAAAAAATCCGGTTTTTCAAAAAGCCAAAAAATGCCCCTTTCAGTATATTTATAAATAGCAACGTATTAAAAAAAATGCACAAAACATTATTATATAATAGCGTCTTATATGCCAGTAAATACAGTTATACATTATAAGACTCATTTATCTTTTTAAAACATAAAAATATTGTTTTTGTTACAGTATTTTGTGTTCTTTGGACTTGCTCCTGTCCAACCCACATCTTCGTAATGCAAATTGCGTCTGTGTCGTAATAGCCTAGAGCAGAGCGACTGTATTCGTGTTGCAAATATAATACAGTGTTCTGTGTACGTACCAAACAACGGTCTCGCTAATGAGCTCTGGCCTGCCGGACGGGACCTGTCAACTATATAAATCTTTTGTTGCTCATAGCATTACGCTCGTGCAACTTAATTAGTGTACATGTTGCAGTTTTCTGTGTTAAATGTGCGCAGTTGTGTAGGTGAGAGAGAGAGAGAGAGAGAGAGAGAGAGAGAGAGAGAGAGAGAGAGAGAGAGAGAGAGAGAGAGAGAGAGAGAGAGAGAGAGAGAGAGAGAGAGAGAGAGAGAGAGAGAGAGAGAGAGAGAGAGAGAGAGAGAGAGAGCGAGAGAGTGAGAGAGAGAGAGAGAGAGAGAGAGAGAGAGAGAGAGAGAGAGAGAGAGAGAGAGAGAGAGAGAGAGAGAGAGAGAGAGAGAGAGAGAGAGAGAGAGAGAGAGAGGGAGAGAGGGAGAGAGAGAGAGGGAGAGAGAGAGAGAGAGAGAGAGAGAGAGAGAGAGAGAGAGAGAGAGCGAGAGAGAGAGAGAGAGAGAGAGAGAGAGAGAGAGAGAGAGAGAGAGAGAGAGAGAGAGAGAGAGAGAGAGAGAGAGAGAGAGAGAGGGAGAGAGAGAGAGAGGGAGAGAGAGAGAGAGAGAGAGAGAGAGAGAGAGAGAGAGAGAGAGAGAGAGAGAGAGAGAGAGAGAGAGAGAGAGAGAGAGAGAGAGAGAGAGAGAGAGAGAGAGAGAGAGGGAGAGAGAGAGAGGGAGAGAGAGGGAGAGAGAGAGAGGGAGAGAGAGAGAGAGAGAGAGAGAGAGAGAGAGAGAGAGAGAGAGAGAGAGAGAGAGAGAGAGAGAGAGAGAGAGAGAGAGAGAGAGAGAGAGAGAGAGAGAGAGAGGGAGAGAGGGAGAGAGAGAGAGAGAGAGGGAGAGAGAGAGAGAGAGAGAGAGAGAGAGAGAGAGAGAGAGAGAGAGAGAGAGAGAGAGAGAGAGAGAGAGAGAGAGAGAGAGAGAGAGAGAGAGAGAGAGAGAGAGAGAGAGAGAGAGAGAGAGAGAACAGTGACGTAGAGAGAGAGAGAGAGAGAGAGAGAGAGAGAGAGAGAGAGAGAGAGAGAGAGAGAGAGAGAGAGAGAGAGAGAGAGAGAGAGAGAGAGAGAACAGTGACGTAGAGAGAGAGAGAGAGAGAGAGAGAGAGAGAGAGAGAGAGAGAGAGAGAGAGAGAACAGTGACGTAGACACAGAAGAGAGAGATTCTGCATGAATGAGGCCGTTCCGTCTCCACCTAGGAAGGTGACGCTGCTATAACTGGGCTGGACTCCGCCACTCAAAATCGCATCTCTATCTCCCAATATTGATGGAGATCCGGTCTCACTCAATCCCATTTCATAACTCTGAATATTGAAGGCCCTATTAACGCCGCAATAAAGCTTATCCGATCGCCTGAACCACTTCCAATCATGCTGTCAAATGCACATTTCCGCGAGATCCCACAATCGGGAAAATGCTGAATTCGATAACAGAATATAACATACAGGCGCCGACGAGGCGAATTCATACACTCAAATATAAACATTTCAATAGATTTATATTTGTCACCATAATCTGTTTATGCATCTACCGACGCAACTGTGGGGATCATTAGAATAGAGGGAACAGTTCAGGAATTCTATCCATGTCGATGATTACATTAACTTACTCCCATGGTTTAAATCATGGATACACGAATGACAATGTAAAGACGAATGTGAAGTTACCAAAAAATATAATTGGAGCCAGAAGAAAGGGATTTTTTTTTTAAGTAAGATTATGTTAGGTTAGGTTAGGTTAGGTTATAATTAGACTAAGATAGTTTTAGTTAGGTTACTTTAGGGTAAAATTAGTTTCTTTTTTGGTAAGGTTACTTAAAATTAAATAATGAGGTTAGTTAAAGTTAGGTTAAAAAAAAAACCTAACCAGGAAAAAGGGATTTTTTTTTAAGTAAGATTATGTTAGGTTAGGTTAGGTTAGGTTATAATTAGAAGAAGATAGTTTAAGTTAGGTTACTTTAGGGTAAAATTAGTTTCTTTTTTGGTAAGGTTACTTAAAATTAAGTAATGAGGTTTGTTAAAGTTAGGTTAAGTAAAGTAGGATTAGGTTGGGTAAGTAAGTTACTTTAGGTTAAATTTTGTTAGCAACAGCATTAACCGCTTCACAGGACCAGGTGTACACTTCGAGCACCACCACACTCCACCAGTCATCCACAGCAACGCTTCACAGGACCAGGTGGACACTTCGTGCACCACCACACTCCACCAGTCATCCACAGCAACGCTTCACAGGACCAGGTGGACACTTCGTGCACCACCACACTCCACCAGTCATCCACAGCAACGCTTCACAGGACCAGGTGTACAGCATTCCTCGTTAATTGTCATCATACAAATATTA
Organism: Procambarus clarkii; assembly: GCF_040958095.1. Lineage (NCBI taxonomy): Eukaryota > Metazoa > Arthropoda > Malacostraca > Decapoda > Cambaridae > Procambarus > Procambarus clarkii. Next base: position 39,744,832 of record NC_091182.1, read on the forward strand.
AAATAAATTGGCTCCCATCTTACAAATCGCTTCTGTCCGAGCGTGTTTACCCTTTACCATATTCCGAGAGTTTTCAGATGATTCCAACTCTGCACTTTTTTCACACACTTTTTGTCTCTTCAACTTGTTTGTGGTGTTCTCTGCCTCCTCCTAGCCTTGAACCCCTTAGCATACATTCTCCGCACCTGCTCCTCCAATATCACTTGTTCGGTAAAGCCAAAAGCATCACTTTTTTTCGTCTCTTCTCTGTCATGTAGTTATTTTGTCTATTATTCGTGATATTTCCTCTACTTTTTTCTAAGTTCCTCACTCGCATCTAATATTGCCAATTTATTCGTGTCAGACTCTTGATTTTTTATGTTATTATCAATGCATCGTCTTGCATCTGCTTTTAAGAGTTTGTATTATCACTCCATCATGACACTGAATGAGACTTCTGGCTGCAACAATTTGTATTTTGCTATTTTTTCAGAAAGAAGACTTTCCTTCAACCAGTCTTTGTCCTTCCCGGACTGACCTTACCATCGATTTCCTTCACTCTCCAATTCTATAACCTTATTTTGATCCACATTAACACCTGACTATAATTTTCCTATAATCTTCAAACGCCCTTTCAGCCACTGCTTTGAGAATCGCGTCATTAGAACCCATGAAAAATAACTAAGATTTGACCCTGCTGTACCATTATCATCTTCACCTCCCCCATGACCTTACTCAGGTCAGAAGTGACCTGGCTCAACACTTGGAACTTGTATGGGGAACTCAACAGGGAAGTTGAGGGCTCAACAGGGCTCCCCATAACGGAGCAACGGTAAGTACTTGATCTGAATGGGATGGAGTCAGTCCAACAATCACTAGAAAACATGTACATTATTAGAGACAAAGTTAGAAGTCATCTGCTAGAGACGAGCACACTCCAGGATCATTGTTTCTAAGTGGAGAAGAGGAATTCATATACAAGTCCTTTAGAAACAGGATATCTGTATGGGGATTATAAGACAGTTTGAGTTCTCCTAATATAGCAAATGTATCCCAGAGATATCCAGGGATATCTCTGGAATACATATTAAGCAAGTTGGTGAAAAAGAACCATTAAGAGATGTATTTAGAACACAGAACGTGCAGAGAAACTTTAATGCATCAAAAGCATGGGTTCAGGGATAGAAAATCTTAACTTACCTCTTTGTAATTCTGGAATGCGGGAGTTTCGTCTCCGCCTGGGAAGGTGACGCTGCTATCTTATCTTTTTGTGACCGAAAAAAGGCATTTATTTGGCAAGACAAAGAAGGATGAACACAATGCACATTTGTAGCAAACTAAGAAATGTTTCGACACAGGAAACAAGAATATTGCCCGTCAGGGATCCAGGGAGGAGTGACAGAGAGTCACTAAGTTGTATTTCGAAGTTTCACAGTAATAAAAGGGTTTTATTTAGCGAAACAAAAAATACATCAGTGTTACGGGATGTTACTTACGGAGTGCAACAGTGGTATATGCTTCAGGACTCATCTTGTTCCAGGAATATGACACAAGTTTTCAGATGGGATTCACCCTGCCTCTCATCGTTTGACGATGCAAAAGTTATAAGGAATACTGCAAGAAGCTCCAGGATGATCTTCACAGAATGAAGTAATGTCTCAACAAGAAGATATCCAGAATTTAACTTAAGCAAGTGTAGAGAAATCCAGGTGGGTGTTGGGCAGAGCTGGGCAACTACACGATATCAAATATGAAAGGAATGAATGTTCTAGACTTGGTTAATATAAGAACTGCCTTTTTACACACAGAAATCACACTAACGTGATGCATCAAATGAACAAATCCACAAGGGCCGTAACGAGGATTCGAACCTGCGTCCGGGAGCATCCCAGACACTGCCTTAATCGACTGAGCTACCCTTTTACCCTGTCGTAGCTCAGTCGATTAAGGCAATATCTGGGATGCTTCCGGACTCAGGTTCGAATCCTCGTCACGGCCCTTGTGGATTTGTTCAACTGCCTCTTTATTTCAGAAAAACGGAATCATTATAGACCTCATGTAACACATAGTTCAGTCGTGATCTGGAAAAACAGTATATAATGCTTTTCGTATCCTAAAATACTGGAGAAAATGGACACTGGTCACGATATTAACCATAGCTGTGAGGACAATACTGTCGAATGAAGACTGAAGGAATTAAAATATAGAGAACAGACAAGAACAACCTATTTATGAAGGATTGTATACTAACGAGCGGACATAGATGGAGACTAACTACCAAATTGATCCATATATACAACTTTAATAAATATCGGTGTCAGAAAGTGAATTAAGTGGAATAAACTAAGATTGGAAATCTTGAAGACACATTGACTTCAATGCAAACTCGAAGAACAAGCTGGTGTATCAAGAAAAGAATTCAAGAAAGGAAAGGAGAACTTTTTAGAAAGAAGACAATGCGTCATAGCAAGAGGAGAGTTATCAGAATATAGAGAAGTAGCAAGAGTAGTACCTCATGGGTGGGTACTAAGATGTATCCAGTTGTTAGTAAATGCAAATGCTGATAAATAAAAAAAAAACAGCGATTACAAGCTAATTTCTATCCATGCTTGCTGACGATGCTAAACTAATGAGGCGATTCAGACCTGAGTAGGGTTGCAATACATTAAAAAATGGCCAAGGCAATCTCATGAGCTGGTCCGAGAAATGGCTACTAGACTTCAACCCCTGGTAAATGCAAGATTATGATTATAGGAGACGGAGCAAAAAAGCCTCAAATACAGTACAGGATGAAACGAAGGCAAGATTCAACCTCTGAAAAAGATACAGCAATGACTCCTGTCCCATTTCCCTTTCATACCTGGTTTTAAAATTATGAATAGTATTTGCTTCCACAACCTGTTCCTGAAGTGCATTCCATTTCCCCACTACTCTCACGCTAAAAGAAAACTTCATAACATCTCTGTGACTCATCTGAGTTTCAAGCTTCCATCCATGTCCCCGCGTTCTGTTACTATTCCGTGTGAACATTTCGTCTATGTCCACTCTGTCAATCCCTCTGAGTATTTTATACGTTCCTATCATGTCCCCCTCTCTCCCTTCTTCTTTCTAGTGTCATAAGGAACAGTTCCCTCAGGCGCTCCACATACCCCATCACTCGTAGCTCTGGGACGAGTCTCGTTGCAAACCTCTGAACCTTTTCCAGTTTCATTATATGCTTCTTCAGATGGGGACTCCATGATGAGGCGGCATACTCTAAGACTGGCCTCACGTAGGCAGTGTAAAGCGCCCTAAATGCCTCCTTACTTAGGTTTCTGAATGATGTTCTAACTTTTGCCAGTGTAGAGTAGGCTGCTGTCGTTATCCTATTTATATGTGCCTCAGGAGATAGATTAGGTGTTACGTCCACCCCCAGGTCTCTTTCACGCGTCGTCACAGGTAGGCTGTTCCCCTTCATTGTGTACTGTTCCTTTGGCCTCCTATCTCCTAGTCCCATTTCCATAACTTTACATTTGCTCGTGTGTGTGTGTGTGTGTGTGTGTGTGTGTGTGTGTGTGTGTGTGTGTGTGTGTGTGTGTGTGTGTGTGTGTATGTGTGTGTGTGTGTGTGTGTTTGTGTGTGTGTGTGTGTGTGTGTGTGTGTGTGTGTGTGTGTGTGTGTGTGTGTGTGTGTGTGTGTGTGTGTGTACTCACCTAATTGTACTCACCTAATTGTGCTTGCGGGGGTTGAGCTCTGGCTCTTTGGTCCCGCCTCTCAACCGTCAATCAACTGGTGTACAGATTCCTGAGCCTATTGGGCTCTATCATATCTACATTTGAAACTGTGAATGGAGTCAGCCTCCACCACATCACTTCCTAATGCATTCCATTTGCTAACTACTCTGACACTGAAAAAGTTCTTTCTAACGTCTCTGTGGCTCATTTGGGTACTCAGCTTCCACCTGTGTCCCCTTGTTCGCGTCCCACCAGTGTTGAAAAGTTCGTCCTTGTTTACCCGGTCGATTCCCCTGAGGATTTTGTAGGTTGTGATCATGTCCCCCCTTACTCTTCTGTCTTCCAGTGTCGTGAGGTGCATTTCCCGCAGCCTTTCCTCATAACTCATGCCTCTTAGTTCTGGGACTAGTCTAGTAGCATACCTTTGGACTTTTTCCAGCTTCGTCTTGTGCTTGACAAGGTACGGGCTCCATGCTGGGGCCGCATACTCCAGGATTGGTCTTACATATGTGGTGTACAAGATTCTGAATGATTCCTTACACAGGTTCCTGAACGCCGTTCTGATGTTAGCCAGCCTCGCATATGCCGCAGACGTTATTCTCTTTATGTGGGCTTCAGGAGACAGGTTTGGTGTGATATCAACTCCTAGATCTTTCTCTCTGTCTGTTTCATTAAGTACTTCATCTCCTATTCTGTATCCTGTGCCTGGCCTCCTGTTTCCACTGCCTAGTTTCATTACTTTGCATTTACTCGGGTTGAACTTCAACAGCCATTTGTTGGACCATTCACTCAGTCTATCCAGGTCATCTTGTAGCCTCCTACTATCATCCTCTGTTTCAATCCTCCTCATAATTTTTGCATCGTCGGCAAACATTGAGAGGAACGAATCTATACCCTCTGGGAGATCATTTACATATACCAGAAACAGTATAGGTCCAAGGACTGACCCCTGCGGGACTCCACTTGTGACGTCTCGCCAATCTGAGACCTCACCCCTCACACAGACTCGTTGTCTCCTGTTGCTTAGGTATTCCTCTATCCACCGGAGTACCTTCCCTCTCACTCCAGCCTGCATCTCCAACTTTCGCACTAGCCTCTTGTGTGGCACTGTATCAAAGGCTTTCTGACAATCCAAAAATATGCAGTCTGCCCACCCTTCTCTTTCTTGCCTTATTTTTGTTGCCTGGTCGTAGAATTCAAGTAACCCTGTGAGGCAGGACCTGCCATCCCTGAACCCATGTTGATGCTGTGTTACAAAGTTCCTTCGCTCCAGATGCTCCACTAGTTTTTTTCGCACAATCTTCTCCATCAGCTTGCATGGTATGCAGGTTAGGGACACTGGCCTGTAGTTCAGTGCCTCCTGTCTATCCCCTTTCTTGTATATCGGGACTACGTTAGCTGCTTTCCAAGTATCTGGCAGTTCCCCTGTTGCCAGTGATTTGTTATACACTATGGAGAGTGGTAGGCTCAGTTCTCTTGCTCCTTCCTTTAGAACCCAAGGGGAGATTCCATCTGGGCCTATAGCCTTCGTCACGTCCAACTCTAGTAAACACTTCCTTACTTCCCCACTGGTAATCTCAAACTCTTCCAGTGGTTCCTGGTTAGCTATTCCCTCACTTACCTCTGGAATTTCTCCTTGTTCTAAGGTGAAGACCTCCTGGAATTTCTTATTCAATTCCTCACACACTTCCTTGTCATTTGTAGTGAATCCTTCCGCCCCTATCCTTAATCTCATAACCTGTTCCTTTACTGTTGTTTTTCTCCTAATGTGGCTATGCAACAATTTAGGCTGAGTCTTTGCCTTGCTTGCGATGTCATTTTCGTATTGTCTTTCTGCCTCTCTTCTCATCCTGACATATTCATTCCTGGCATTCTGGTATCTTTCTCTGCTCTCCAGTGTCCTGTTATTCCTATAGTTTCTCCATGCCCTTTTACTTTGCTGCTTAGCTAGCCTACATCTTTGATTAAACCATGGGTTTCTCATCTTCATTTCTCTGTTTTCCTTTTGGACTGGGACAAACTTGTTTGCTGCGTCCTTGCACTTCTGCGTGATGTAATCCATCATATCTTGGGCCGTCTTTCCCCTGAGCTCTGTTTCCCATGCTATATCTGTTAGGAATTTTCTTATCCCCTCATAGTTTCCCTTTCGGTATGCTAACCTTTTGGTTTCGGTATCCCTCCTCGAGTTCAATAACCCTTCTTCAATCAAGTACTCAAACACCAGTACACTGTGGTCGCTCATTCCTACTGGGTCCTCAAAACCGATTTCTCTTATGTCGGAGTCGTTCAGAGTGAAGACTAGGTCGAGTCTCGCTGGTTCGTCATTGCCTCTCATCCTTGTGGGTTCTCCGACATGCTGCGTTAAAAAGTTGCTTGTCACCACCTCCAATAGTTTGGCTCTCCACGTATCCTCGCCTCCATGCGGTTCCTTGTTCTCCCAGTCAATCTTTCCGTGATTGAAGTCGCCCATGATGAGCAGGTGGGATCTATTTCTACAGGCAGCAGAGGCTGCCCTCTCAATTGTGTGTGTGTGTGTGTGTGTGTGTGTGTGTGTGTGTGTGTGTGTACTCACCTAGTTGTACTCACCTAGTTGTGTTTGCGGGGGTTGAGCTCTGGCTCTTTGGTCCCGCCTCTCAACCGTCAATCAACAGGTGTACAGATTCATGAGCCTATCGGGCTCTGTCATATCTACACTTGAAACTGTGTATGGAGTCAGCCTCCACCACATCACTTCCTAATGCATTCCATTTGTCAACCATTCTGACACTAAAAAAGTTCTTTCTAATATCTCTGTGGCTCATTTGGGCACTCAGTTTCCACCTGTGTCCCCTAGTACGTGTGCCCCTTGTGTTAAATAGACTGTCTTTATCTACCCTATCAATCCCCTTCAGAATCTTGAATGTGGTGATCATGTCCCCCCTAACTCTTCTGTCTTCCAGCGAAGTGAGGTTTAATTCCCGTAGTCTCTCCTCGTAGCTCATACCTCTCAGCTCGGGTACTAGTCTGGTGGCAAACCTTTGAACCTTTTCCAGTTTAGTCTTATCCTTGACTAGATATGGACTCCATGCTGGGGCTGCATACTCCAGGATTGGCCTGACATATGTGGTATACAAAGTTCTGAATGATTCTTTACACAAGTTTCTGAATGCCGTTCGTATGTTGGCCAGCCTGGCATATGCCGCTGAGGTTATCCGCTTGATATGTGCTGCAGGAGACAGGTCTGGCGTGATATCAACCCCCAAGTCTTTTTCCTTCTCTGACTCCTGAAGAATTTCCTCTCCAAGATGATACCTTGTATCTGGCCTCCTGCTCCCTACACCTATCTTCATTACACTACATTTGGTTGGGTTAAACTCTAACAACCATTTGTTCGACCATTCCTTCAGCTTGTCTAGGTCTTCTTGAAGCCTCAAACAGTCCTCTTCTGTTTTAATCCTTCTCATAATTTTAGCATCGTCCGCAAACATTGAGAGAAATGAATCGATACCCTCCGGGAGATCATTTACATATATCAGAAACAAGATAGGACCGAGTACAGAGCCATGTGGGACTCCACTGGTGACTTCACGCCAATCGGAGGTCTCACCCCTCACCGTAACTCTCTGCTTCCTATTGCTTAGATACTCCCTTATCCACTGGAGCACCTTACCAGCTACACCTGCCTGTCTCTCCAGCTTATGTACCAGCCTCTTATGCGGTACTGTGTCAAAGGCTTTCCGACAATCCAAGAAAATGCAGTCCGCCCAGCCCTCTCTTTCTTGCTTAATCTGTGTCACCTGATCGTAGAATTCTATCAAGCCTGTAAGGCAAGATTTACCCTCCCTGAATCCATGTTGGCGATTTGTCACGAAGTCCCTTCTCTCCAGATGTGTTACCAGGTTTTTTCTCACGATCTTCTCCATCACCTTGCATGGTATACAAGTCAAGGACACTGGCCTGTAGTTCAGTGCCTCTTGTCTGTCGCCCTTTTTGTATATTGGGACCACATTCGCCGTCTTCCATATTTCTGGTAGGTCTCCCGTCTCTAGTGACTTACTATACACTATGGAGAGTGGCAGGCAAAGTGCCTCTGCACACTCTTTCAGTACCCATGGTGAGATCCCATCTGGACCAACAGCCTTTCTAACATCCAGATCCAGCAGGTGTCTCTTGACCTCCTCTCTCGTAATTTCGAACTCCTCCAAGGCCGCCTGGTTTACCTCCCTTTCTCCTAACACAGTGACCTCACCCTGTTCTATTGTGAAGACCTCCTGGAACCTCTTGTTGAGTTCCTCACACACCTCTCTGTCATTCTCTGTATACCTGTCCTCGCCTGTTCTAAGTTTCAATACCTGTTCTTTCACTGTTGTTTTCCTTCTGATGTGACTGAGGAGTAGCTTTGGTTCGGTCTTGGCTTTGTTTGCTATATCATTTTCAAAATTTTTCTCTGCTTCTCTTCTCACCCTGACGTACTCATTCCTGGTTCTCTGGTATCTCTCTCTGCTTTCTGGTGTTCTGTTATTCCGGAAGTTCCTCCACGCCTTTTTGTTCAGTTTCTTCGCTTCCATACATGCCCTATTATACCATGGATTCTTCTGTTGCTTCTCGGATTTTTCCCTTTGGGCCGGGATGAACCTGTTTACTGCCTCCTGACACTTTTGGGTAACATAGTCCATCATACCCTGTACAGACTTGTCTCTGAGGTCTGTGTCCCAAGGCATTTCACTTAGGAAACTTCTCATCTGTTCATAATTCCCCTTTCGGTATGCCAGCCTTTTGATTCCTAGTTCTTTTTGGGGGGAGATAAGTCCTAGCTCTACCAGGTACTCAAAATTCAATACACTGTGGTCACTCATTCCCAAGGGCGCTTCCATCTTAACTTCCCTTATATCCCATTCATTTAGGGTAAATATCAAATCAAGCATTGCTGGTTCATCTTCTCCTCTCATTCTTGTTGGTTCTTTGGTGTGCTGGCTTAGAAAGTTTCTTGTTGCCACGTCCAGCAGCTTAGCTCTCCATGTTTCTGGTCCTCCATGCGGGTCTCTGTTCTTCCAATCTATCTTCCCATGGTTGAAGTCTCCCATAATTAGTAGTCCAGATCCATTCCTGCTAGCAACAGAAGCTGCTCTTTCTATTATGTTAATGGTGGCCATGTTGTTTCTATCATATTCCTGTCTAGGTCTTCTGTCATTTGGTGGTGGATTATATATGACTGCGACTATAATTTTTTTCCCTCCATTTGTTACAGTACCTGCTATGTAGTCACTGAAACCTTCGCAGCCCTGAATATCCATCTCCTCAAAATCCCAGCCTTGTCTTACCAGCAGAGCTACACCACCCCCACCTCTTCCTTCCCTCTCTTTCCTCATAACATAATAGTCCTGTGGGAACACTGCATTTGTTATCGTTTTCGTGATCTTTGTTTCTGTGAGGGCTATTATGTCTGGGTTTTCCTGTGTGTGTGTGTGTGTGTGTGTGTGTGTGTGTGTGTGTGTGTGTGTGTGTGTGTGTGTGTGTGTGTGTGTGTGTGTGTGTGTGTGAAAAATTAGTTAGTAAATAGTAATAGCTGATTGACCGTTGAGAGGCGGGCCGAAAGTGCAGAGCTCAACCCCCAGCAAGCATAACTAGGTGAATTCAACAAGGTGAATATACACACTGTTAAACTGTTTAACACTGGTGGTACGCGAACAAGGGGACACAGGTGGAAACTGAGTACCCAAATGAGCCACAGAGACGTTAAAAAGAATTGTTTCAGTGTCAGAGTAGTTAACAGGTGGAATGCATTAGGCAGTGATGTGGTGGAGGCTGACTCCATTCACAGTTTTAAATGTAGATATGATAGAGCCCAGTAGGCTCAGGAATCAGTACACCAGTTGATTGACAGTTGAGAGGCGGGACCAAAGAACCAGAGCTCAACCCCCGCAAGCACAAATAGGTGAGTACAAATAGGTAGGTGAGTACACACACACACACACATACGTGTGCCAACTAACACAGGTCCGTTGAACGGATTCGCACCATTATAAATAAATGGTAATGTTTCCGCGGATAAAATATATGTTACCATTGTCAAAAATGATCGCTTAATAAATGTTCCGTGACCACATAGACTCACATTTTTAGTGTTTTGAATTCTTCTATGACAGATTGTGGTCGGGATATATTTCGTCATATTGCTCAAAACTTTTTGCAGTCCCTATTTTCGTTGTATTACGTTCACTCAGTTATTACGTTCACTCAGTTATTACGTTCACTCAGTTATTACGTTCACTCAGTTATTACGTTCACTCAGTTATTACGTTCACTCAGTTATTACGTTCACTCAGTTATTACGTTCACTCAGTTATTACGTTCACTCAGTTATTACGTTCACTCAGTTATTACGTTTACTCAGTTATTACGTTCACTCAGTTATAACGTTCACTCAGTTATTACGTTCACTCAGTTATTACGTTCACTCAGTTATTACGTTCACTCAGTTATTACGTTCACTCAGTTATTACGTTCACTCAGTTATTACGTTCACACAGTTATTACGTTCACTCAGTTATTACGTTCACTCATTTATTACGTTCACTCAGTTACTACGTTCACTCAGTTATTAAGTTCACTCAGTTACTACGTTCACTCAGTTACTACATTCACTCAGTTATTACCGACGTTAAAGCTGAACTGTTGCATTCGCGCTCTAGGAACAAGGTAGTTCAACAAATTGAACTAATTATTATTTTGATGGAAAATGAATACCAACTCCTTTCATCGAGGTTCTAAAAAGTACGCATGCGCCAGTTAACACGGTCAATTAAACACACAAACACACATACACATATACACACAAACACACATACACACAGGTCCTCTCGCTCGAGGAAAAAACAAATGGGCAAAGAGTCTCTTTCACCTGATCCAACTTTTCACCTAGCAATAAATAGGTACCTAGGAGTTAGGCAGCTGCTAGTGACTGCGTCCTGAGAATGTACTCACCTATTTGTGCTTGCTGGGGTTGAGCTCTGGTCTTTGGTTCCGCTTCTCAACTGTCAATCAACAGGTGTACAGGTTCCTGAGCCTACTGGGCTCTATCTACACTTGAAACTGTGTATGGAGTCAGCCTCCATTACATCACTGCCTAATGCATTCCACCTGTTAACTACTCTGACACTGAAAAAGTCCTTTCTAACGTCCCTGTGGCTCATTTGGGTACTCAGTTTCCACCTGTGTCCCCTTGTTCGCGTACCACCAGTGTTAAACAGTTTATCCTTATCTAACTTGTCAATTCCCCTGATAATTTTGTAGGTAGTGATCATGTCTCCTTTTACTGTGTGTGTGTGTGTGTGTGAGTACTCACCTAGTTGTGTTTGCGGGGGTTGAGCTCTGGCTCTTTGGTCCCGCCTCTCAACGGTCAATCAACAGGTGTACAGATTCCTGAGCCTATCTGGCTCTATCATATCTACACTTGAAACTGTGTATGGAGTCAGCCTCCACCACATCATTGCCTAATGCATTCCATTTGTCCACCACTCTGACACTAAAAAAGTTCTTTCTAATATCTTTGTGGCTCATTTGGGCACTCAGTTTCCACCTGTGTCCCCTTGTACGTGTTCCCCTTGTGTTAAATAGACTGTCTTTATCTACCCTATCAATTCCCTTCAGAATTTTGAATGTGGTGATCATGTCCCCCCTAACTCTTCTGTCTTCCAGCGAAGTGAGGTTTAATTCCCGTAGTCTCTCCTCGTAGCTCATACCTCTCAGCTTGGTGGCAAACCTTTGAACCTTTTCCAGTTTAGTCTTATCCTTGACTAGATATGGACTCCATGCTGGGGCTGCATACTCCAGGATTGGCCTGACATATGTGGTATAAAAAGTTCTGAATGATTCTTTACACAAGTTTCTGAATGCCGTTCGTATGCTGGCCAGCCTGGCATATGTCGCTGATGTTATCCGCTTGATATGTGCTGCAGGAGACAGGTCTGGCGTGATATCAACCCCCAAGTCTTTTTCCTTCTCTGACTCTTGAAGAATTTCCTCTCCCAGATGATACCTTGTATCTGGTCTTCTGCTCCCTACACCTATCTTCATAACATTACATTTGGTTGGGTTAAACTCTAACAACCATTTGTTCGACCATTCCTTCAGCTTGTCTAGGTCTTCTTGAAGCCTCAAACAGTCCTCTTCTGTTTTAATCCTTCCTTTAATAATGTGTGTGTGTGTGTGTGTGTGTGTGTGTGTGTGTGTGTGTGTGTGTGTGTGTGTGTGTGTGTGTGTGTTTGTGTGTGTGTTTATGCGTATGTGTGTGAGAGTTAAGACTGGTTAAACACACAATTAGGCATGTAAACAATCCTCAACATGGGTTTAGAGAAGTGTAATCATGGCTTATGTATCTCCTGGAGCTCTATGATAAACTAACAAGAATTAGGCAGAAACGGGAAGGATGGGAAGACTTCGTATTCTTGGACTGCCAAAAAGCCTTTGACAATACCTCACAAGAGATTACTATACGAAATTGAAAGGCATTCAGAAGTAAGCGAAAAAAACCCTACCATGGGTAATTAGGAATTAGCTACCAGGCAGGAGCCAAAGAGTAACAGTAAGGAGCGAGAAGTCGGATTGGTGAGCAGTAACGAGAGGAGTACCTCAAGGGTCGGTGCTGAGACAATTGTATTTTTAATATACCTAAATTATTGGTTTATTGTTTATTATTATATATCTATATATATACTCAACGGTCAATCAACAGTATATATATATAGTATATATATATACTAGGAAGACATACAGTGGAGGCAGACTCCCTACACAGTTATAAATGCAGATGTGACAGAATCTAATAGGCTCTTTAACGTTTGCATCAGTTGATTAGCAGTTGAGAGGCGGGACCCAAGAGACTCAATCCCCACAAATCAATTGAAGCCTCTCAGTTGAGAGGCACAATCCCCACAAATCAATTGAAGCCTCTCAGTTGAGAGGCACAATCCCCACAAATACATGTAGGTGAATACACGTATGTATTAAATAATCACTATGTGCTGAGAAATAAAGCTTCACATGCAGGCTACATACACACCTTAATATGTAGGCATGACAGCCGTAAAGGTTCATGAACCTACACACACAATTCCAATGATGTTTGAAAAGCAGAAGTTAAGAGTTGAAGCTTAACAACTGTTTGTCCAAATTGATGACTGTAATTAAGGGAGACCATACATGCACACGGTTTCAAATTACCAGTTTTGAGCCGAATAGTATATAAGTATTAGAAAATATTGGAAATCTCAAGCAGATAATTAAACTAAAAATCATTATAAAGCGAAATGAACAATATATTAAAAAAAAAACAGACTGACGCAAATGGTATGAAAACATGAGAAGTAATTGTAGCCATAAAGGACCAATTACCTCGGCCACAAGGACAGCATCTGGTGATAAAATTGATACAACGAAGCATGAAATAGAACAATTAACACACACACACACACACACAGGCGGGACCAAAGAGCCAAAGCTCAACCCCCGCAAGCACAAATAGGTGAGTACACACACATTTAGGACAGAAAATGAGATGCAATAAGTTAAAAACATGAGCACAGGAGATATAATTGGAGTTGTAAACAATAGCGAACTAAGCAGGCGATGAGTCACAATAACGTGGCTGAAGTATGTTGACCAGACCACACACTAGAAATTGAAGGGACGACGACGTTTCGGTCCGTCCTGGACCATTCTCAAGTCGATTGAGAATGGTCCAGGACGGACCGAAACGTCGTCGTCCCTTCAATTTCTAGTGTGTGGTCTGGTCAACAATAGCGAACTAACTTATTACCGAGACAGAGGTAAATTTGTCTGTCCTGGATATGGAGACACTGGTATTCCCACATATCTTGTGGGAATACCGCTGCTGAACCTGGGCGATGAAACAAGAGAACGAGAACGCCAGGGAAAACTCTCCATTGAAATGACAAATTGACTGGAATATCTGTAAATACTTAAAAAAACTGGAAATCCACCAGTGAGATCAACAACACGAAGATTTACAACTTTTACAACTGTAAAATCACAACATTTACCAGAAACATGTTATAGTTTGCCTCACTATTTACATATACTATGAGGTAAGGTAAAGAAATTATGAGGAGAAATCGATAAGCCAGTATGACTATAGATCATATAAAAAGCGATAAAATCACCTCATACTTGGACACTGCAGATCAACGGAGATCTGCAGCAGGACGAGAAATTCCAGCTTGAAAATACAAAAAAATAGAGAGCCATGTTCTTGGATTCTAGGAAGAGAAATATCCTAGAAATATGTTCAGTAAGGAATGTTTACACTTATCTTACTTGACTGTTTTCTCTCGTGTAACTGGCTCTGTTGTGCTTCTGTTTCACTCACTTGAGCTCTCTTGGTCAACCACTGTTTGCTTATTTCCTTTTATATAAAATGGTTTCCCTCTAGAATCCTCCTAAAGTCATGATTATTAATTAAAAGCCTCTTTATTGGTTCTTTATTTAAGAATTTTAATCGCATGCTTCTAACAATAATAATATTTAATATAATAATATTTCAGTCACGTCTTAGTACGGAAAATTATTGGGGTTAAATATTTAATATTTAATTGTCCAAATATGGTCTCAAATTTGCATAGTAAAATTTGTGAACATCATTATCCTGAATACTAACGCTTCAAGGCATAAATAAAACACCTTACAATTCTTACTGCACGTATGCAAAGGTACGCTGTAGTTTCCAAAGCCTGTCAATTAACGTATGTCAACTAAATTTACAAATTCTCTATCCACATTCAGAGTTCATTGATATTTTCTTGCAATTTGTTTCAACATCTCTTGTGTTCTCGGATGTTGGTAGACTGGGTTAGGGATTACGTCTTACGTGTATTCTATCCCGGCATAAGACATTCTATCCTAGCATCCTTAGGTCTGGGGCCAGCGTCTTACAAGGCCTTAGAGGGCCAAGGCGTGTACCGAGTGCCGTGGGTCAAGTGAGTAGAAGGAATACGGTATAAAAGTTCCGTCAAAATATTTATCAGATGTAAGCTCGATGTTTCTATTGATGAAAAGGATTTGCTGTGGATTAATTCCATATGTCATCAAAGATTCATGTGGATTAATAGGAATCCCAGGTTGTATATACAATAAGAAACCACGCACCTTGCCCAATTAATTTTTAATTATAATAATCAAAGTGTGCATCTGTTCCAAAGTGTCTATATAGATTCCTCTTTTCCTCACTAATCATCCATCTGACGTTCTTCTCGCCCTTGCATTCACAGCAAAGGTCATATTTGAGTAGCATTCCTCATTCACTGCTTGGATGAAAGTATGAACTCGTCACTCCTCTCCCATTGTTGTTATAAAGGCCTTTCATCTTCCCCTTCTTGACTTCTCTGTTGACATTAGAGGGCTCGTTCCCTTACCTCTCACTCCTCCAAATTCCCTTCAGTTTCATCAAGTATACACCGTCCCCTCCTCAGTGATCCTGGGTATACAACCATACTGAGGTGACAGTATACATGTTCTACAACCCCCTTAGCCTCCAATGGGGGGTCAGAGTATAGAGCTCGATAGCCTCACTGCCACCATTGGGAGTCAAATTATATAGGCTCTATAGCCTCACTGCCACTAGTAGTGAAGCTATATAAGTTCTAGATAGTTTTTAGAACTTCACTGATACACTCTTCTCTGCTCCAGAGGTTAAACAGTACAACAGAATGAGTTGCAGGTGTGTATAAACAACAGAAAGGGTTGCAGGTGTGTATTCACAACAGAATGAGTTGCAGGTGTGTATACACAACAGGAAGGGTTGCAGGTGTGTATACACAACAGGAAAAGTTGCAGGTGTGTATACACAACAGAAAGAGTTGCAGGTGTGTATACACAACAGGAAGAGTTGCAGGTGTGTATAACAACAGAAAGAGTTTCAGGTGTGTGTACCGCCAGTACAGGTGCGTACACAAGTAACCAGAACACAACGCTTGAGTTCTCTTTTATGAAGCAGGGCGAGTGAAGCCTTACTCCAACTACTCCATTATTGCAGGTCCTGTACAACGCTCTCACATAATTCCTGCCTCTCTCTTTGTATGTATAAACGCACATACAAAACACATATTTCGAATACATGTTATATACATTTTCTATCAAATGAATTTTTTTTTTTCCGTATATGACTATATTACATGATTTTTTTTCAGTGAAGCTATGCGAAGCGGTCCTCAAGCATTTTTGTGGACGGCCTATGTGAGCGCCATGTTGAGCTTCAGTGAGCGTCCTCACGTCAGAGATTTCGGGAGAAAGTCTGTTTAATCAGTTGTTAATTTAGGCACTAGTGTTTGATCGTGTGCCCAGCAATCACACTGAACATATGTATATGTAGGATAAATATTTTATTAGGACAGTGAGCTAAAATAAGTTGTTAGGTTGGGAAGACTTGCTGGAGGGAGGAGCGGTACATCCTCCCTCGCTGAAGGTCAAGAGGCAACTGAGGTGGCGAAGGCTGGTGGTGTGTCAAAACATGTCCCTCGCTTGGACCCGTCCAGTTTGGGGGAATACCCACCACAATCGGATGACGCGGTGCGGCATCGGAGGGTGAAATTTAATGCCGGGGAAGGGAAGGGAAGTATCAGGAGAAAGCGTCAAGCCATTACGACTATATAGCACTGGGAAGGGATTAGGATAAGGATTTGGGATGGGACGAGGGAAAGGAATGGTGCCAAACCACTTGGACGGTCGGGAATTGAATGCCGACCTGCATGAATTTAATGCTGGGATATAGTTTATTTTTTATGTTCTGTTTGGGAATTTTTTTATTGGCATGGTAATGGAATTGTAGGTTTGTTTGAGAAGGAGTTCGTGGAGAAACTTCAAGGTTAGAGAAGAAGTTAATGGAGGAACTTCGAGGTTAGAGAAGAAGTGTGCTGAATTTTTTAACATAACCTGTGTGCTGAACTCTGTGGTAAAGCAGAACTCCATAGTGAGGAGTTGACTTCAAGCAGTGCAGAGGAGTTACACGTGTCTCTGTGGAATCAGTGGTGAAGCATCTCTGATGTCGGATTAGGACTTCGTTGTACAGCAGATTTGGAAAATTGCAGAAGTGCCTTTCCTAATATTTTGGAGGACCTAGAGATATATATTGGTAGTGAGCCTCTAGGAGCAGAATGGAGGATCATGGTGGACATATATGAATATATAAGGGGAGAGCTTGAATGCTTATTGGCATGTAAGGTGCAGAATGTTTCTGGTGTTTCAGTCCCAGGCTGAATTTCATATTCTTTTAGGGCTGAGGATACAGTATTGTTGTGACAGGATTTCAGCCTCATTTAGGGAGGGAGTAGTAAGTGGTAAGCCAAGAGTTGGGCAGCCACTTGGTATGGACAGTTAGTGAAGCCAAGGTATGATATTGGATTCCTACCGGGTTGTAACAGGTTAGAGTGTTGTATGATAATGTTCTGTTGTTTATGTCTTGTATTTTGTATGTTTTATTTGCAGGTTAAATGTATGTTAGCTGGCTTTTGCTCTTGTCCTGGTGAGGTTTCCCAGAAAGCCAGAAAGAGAGAGAAAGAGAGAGAGAGATAGAGAGGGAGAGACAGGGTCACGGCTGCAGACAGGGCGGCAAAAGATACTGATTCCCAAAAAGAGGGATTTAGGATATCATTCCAAACAAGGAGAGAGTGGGGAGTCACGGCGGCTCGAGTAGGGTGTGTACACACGACAACGAGGCCAGTATTGGAGCCGCACACCTAAATATGTAATGCTGAACCACTCTCCAAGATCATGAGGCGTACAGGGTGGTCTCCTAGGTAAATTACTAGCACTCCAGTGTCCATTGCTGATCGACCGACGGTAGCGGGAGTTTGTTTGTTGCCGCCAAAGGCGGCTAGTTTTTTGTGCACCCCATACTCATCCTGTGAGCAGTAGCGCAAAAGCGTTACAAAGGGCACAAAAGGTCTTTATCAGACGTTATCTTAGATTATTACATAAACAATTTCATCTATCCTTCTCACCTTATAGTTACAATGTCAGCTAGTTACAGAGAAAGTGCTATTACAAGAGCTACATATTTACAGTAAGTCATCATACATTAATGGTAGGTCTTATCGCTAATACATAATAGTTTGACCAATGGGGATATTACAGAGTCATAGGAGAGCTTCTGTTTATTATTAGTCCTCACAATACACTACTTGTTTCTGAATCTCATATGTCGTTCACCTACTGGAAGCGAAATGTGGGTACAGTGCAAGGATTTCAGGTAAATTATCCATGGTAATAAGATAGGTTGCCATATCATACAGAGTGAGCTTAGATTTATCTCTAATAGGCTCAATTTTACTACAATCCAAGATATAGTGTTCGAGTGTGTGTCCCTGTCTTTATCCACACACTTTACTTCATCTAGATCCCTATACAAGCCGAACTGCCAGAGATACTTGTAGCCAAGTCTTATAGGAGCTGTGACAACATCTGTTAGTCTACTGACTTTGTTACTTGCCCCGTACACATGTTTTACTTCACACATTTCATTGTGATGAACAATGGACCTGCTAGTTCCACTTTGCACAATTCTACTTTCTTCAAATTCATCTCCAGGAGTTCTCGTCTTATGACACTTTTAAGGGACCTATTTGATAACTCAAGAAGGTAGCGGGAGTGTGGCTGCCGAGGTTGGTTGCTTGTTCTGTGAAGGAGTGGTTGAGGACGTTGTTCACCTGTATGTAAGCAACACTCTGGTGCAACACCCAGAGGTCTTTTTTGGAGGTTTAAGTCCCAAAACCCCAACCCCTTCGGGGCTGTGTGTGTGTGTGTGTGTGTGTGTGTGTGTGTGTGTGTGTGTGTGTGTGTGTGTGTGTGTGTGTGTGTGTGTGTGTGTGTGTGTGTGTGTGTGTGTAAACTCACCTATTTGTACTCACCTACGAGCTTCGAGCACAAAGAGCTTCGGCTCTTTGGTCCCGCCTCTCAACTGTCAATCAACTGGTGTACAGATTCCTGAGCCTACTGGGCTCTATCATATCTACATTTAAAACTGTGTATGGAGTCAGCCTCCACCACATCACTGCCTAATGCATTCCATCCGTTAACCACTCTGACACTGAAAAAGTTCCTTCTAACGTCTCTGTGGCTCATGTGGGTACTCAGTTTCCACCTGTGTCCCCTTGTTCGCGTCCCACCAGTGTTGAATATTTCATCCTTGTTTACCCGGTCGGTTTCTCTGAGGATTTTGTAGGTTGTGATCATGTCTCCCCTTACTCTTCTGTCTTCCAGTGTCGTAAGGTGCATTTCCCGCAACCTTTCCTCGTAACTCATGCCTCTTAGTTCTGGGACTAGTCTAGTGGCATACCTTTGGACAGCTTCGTCTTGTGCTTGACAAGGTACGGGCTCCATGCTGGGGCCGCATACTCCAGGATTGGTCTTACATATGTGGTGTACAAGATTCTGAATGATTCCTTACACAGGTTCCTGAACGCTGTTCTGATGTTAGCCAGCCTCGCATATGCCGCAGACGTTATTCTTTTTATGTGGGCTTCAGGAGACAGGTTTGGTGTGATATCAACTCCTAGATCTTTCTCTCTGTTCGTTTCATCAAGTACTTCACCTCCTATTCTGTATCCTGTGTCTGGCCTCCTATTTCCACTGCCTAGTTTCATTACTTTGCATTTACTCGGGTTGAACTTCAACAGCCATTTGTTGGACCATTCACTCAGTCTGTCTAGGTCATCTTGTAGCCTCCTACTATCGTCCTCAGTTTCAATCCTCCTCATAATTTTTGCATCATCGGCAAAAATTGAGAGAAACGATTCTATACCCTCTGGGAGATCATTTACATATATCAGAAACAGTATAGGTCCAAGGACTGACCCACTCCACTGGACTCCACTCGTAACGTCTCGCCAATCTCTGTGTGTGTGTGTGTGTGTGTGTGTGTGTGTGTGTGTGTGTGTGTGTGTGTGTGTGTGTGTGTGTGTGTGTGTGTGTGTGTGTGTGTGTGTGTGTGTGTGTGTGTGTGTGTGTGTGTGTGTGTGTGTGTGTGTGTGTGTGTGTGTGTGTGTGTGTGTGTTTGTGTGTGTGTGTGTGTGTGTGTTTATGTGTATGTGTGTGTGTGTGTGTGTGTGTTGAGAAATGTAGATGTTATTTAGAATTAATTGTTTAATTCATACTTAGTTAAATTATGAAGTCAACCATAAGAGTGAACCTGGGCAGAGGAAGGACCTGGGCAACGCCGGGTACTTCGTCTAGTTTACTATAAGAGTCAGTAAACTGCCATCTTGCCCATGAAAGTGTCGCCCGACCTGAGACAGAACGCCTTGAGAGGGACGACTGTTGTCTCCGACATAACCCACTCTCTCAGGTAGTGAAGGTCTGCTACTCCTGCCTGAAACCACCATTACCTGTATATTCAGCACACTCAAATTAAGATGGCGAGATTGGCGAGATGTCACCAGCGGGGTTCCATAGGGCTCTGTACTTGGACCCATCCTGTTTCTAATATAGGTAAACGACCTTCCAGAGGGTATAGACTCGTTCCTCTCAATGTTTGCTGATGATGCAAAAATTATGAGAAGAATCGAGACAGATGAAGATAGACAGAGACTACAGGATGACCTGGACAAACTAGAGGAATGGTCTAGAAAGTGGATACTAAAGTTAAACTCAGGAAAGTGTAAAGTAATGAAATTAGGCAAAGGGAGCAGAAGGCTGAACACAAGGTACCATCTGGGAGGTGATATTCTTGAAGAGTCAAAGATAGAAAGATCTGGGGGTTGATGTCACACCGAACCTGTTCCCAGAGGCCCACATCAAAAGGATATCATCAGCAGCATATTCTAGACTGAACAATGTAAGAACTGCCTTTAGAAACTTGTGTAAGGAATCGTTCAGGACCCTGTATACCATTTATGTCAGACCAATACTGAAATATGCTGCTCTAGCCTTAAGTCCATACCTAGTTAAACACAAGACAAAGTTAGAGAAGATTCAGAGGTATGCCACCAGGCTCGTCCCGGAACTGAGAGGAATGAGCTACGAGGAAAGGCTAAGGGAGCTGAAACTCACGCCCCTGGAAAACAGAAGAGTAAGGGGAGACATGATAATCACCTACAAAATTTTGAGGGGAATTAACAGGGTGGACAAAGACAAACTGTTTAGCACGGGTAGAACACGAACAAGGGGACACAGGTGGAAACATAATAGCCAAATGAGCCACAGAGACATTAGAAAGAATTTTTTTCAGTGTCAGAGCAGTTAACAAATGGAATTCATTAGGCAGTGATGTGGTGGAAGCTGACTCCATACACAGTTTCAGAGGAACATTTGATAGAGTCCAGGTGGCTCAGGAACCTGTACACCAGTTAGTTGACAGTTGAGAGGCGGGACCAAAGAGAGAAAGCTCAACCCCTGCAAGCACAACTAGGTGAGTACACACACACAGTAGCCTCCATGCTCTCCTTCTATACCTTTTCCCCAGCCTACTCTAACAACCTCCCAATATCAATCTTTCATTTCACAAAACTTTTACTACCATTACCTCATTAGTTCCCGATCCACAACATATGTACATATCCTACTCCCAACCAACCGTCCCCCTTTTCTCACCCTGACCAGTTACCCTCGTAACTACCATTACATCACTGCCCTTCATTCCCAGGCTCTTTTCTCCCACCAATCTCCAACCCTTTCCATTCCTTATAGTCGTGAACCAATCCAGTATCGCACTCCCAGGCTGGGAGCTGCCCATACAGTGAACACAGTAGCAATGAAGAGCCTAAAAGTTTGGTAAACCAAATGCTGATGCAATGTCAAAAAATATGGATGAACTGCAAAAATGACTGATTAAACGAATTCTTATATAATAGCAACAGTAGAAACTAAATGATCTGAAATGATGACTAATGCAGTATCCCCCCCCCCTTCCTTACAATACCTGATGACAAGAAGAGAAAGAAATCAAAGTGGGAAAGGGGAGAGAAAGGAAAGGAGAGGATACACTTTCAAAGGTCAGATATGACCTTAGCTTTGAACAAAAGGACGTGAGACGCATGGTTAATAAAGGAAAAGTGATCCATATTGACCCTTAGGGACATATGATCAATTTGACCAATGAAAATTAATTGGAGCCAAGTCGGGAATTCAAACCAGCGACCTGAATATTCCTAGCAGCGCACCTTTTTCACTCTAAGTGTCGTAAATAGGTTCAACGAACTAAATTAGTCCCCGTGGTGTAGTGGTAAGACACTCGCCTGGCGTTCCGCGAGCGCTATGTCATGGGTTCGTATCCTGGCCGGGGAGGATTTACTGGGCGCAATTCCTTAACTGTAGCATCTGTTTAACGCAACAGTAAAATGTGTACTTGGATGAAAAAACGATTCTTCGCGGCAGGGGATCGTATTCCAGGGACCATAGGATTAAGGACTTGCCCGAAACGGTACGCGTACTAGTGGCTGTACAAGAATGTAACAACTCTTGTATATATCTCAAAAAAAAAAAAAAAAAAAGAGGAAGTCGTTAAAGCCAGTTCGATATGCAATCTATATAAATAAAAATGGAAATGTTCGTTTACTCAAAATCGCTAATCTCCAAAAGTTCTTCACCAATTGCTTTGAAATTTTGATACAACGTTCCAATTGCATCCGAGCGGGTTTTTATATGCATACTATATAGATGTCACGTCTGTATGGGAAAAATATGCTTTTTAGAAAAAACTGTGTTTTTTTAATGTGTTTTTCATGTGAGGGAAATCTTCGAAACCTCTTTACTGATTGCTTTGAAAGTTTGACACAACGGTGCATTTGAATAGGCGCGTGTTTGTATACACCCACTATATACTTGCCTCACCTGTAAAAGGAAAAAACATGATTTTTTTTTAAAACAGCGCCATTTGTTGCACGTAACAGTAACACACGCGCTACTAAATATGTTTCGATTCCATTACACTGTTTCCGATTGCATTGATAAATTGAATTTTCATAGATTTCGATAAATTTTTATTTTGAATTAATTATTTCGTGTGACATTGCGATGGAATTGAGCTGTTGTTTGCCATCTTGAGGTTATCTTGAGATGATTTCGGGGCTTTTTAGTGTCCCCGCGGCCCGGTCCTCGACCAGGCCTCCACCCCCAGGAAGCAGCCCGTGACAACTGACTAACACCCAGGTACCTATTTTACTGCTAGGTAACAGGGGCATAGGGTGAAAGAAACTCTGCCCATTGTTTCTCGCCGGCGCCTGGGATCGAACCCAGGACCACAGGATCACAAGTCCAGCGTGCTGTCCGCTCGGCCGACCGGCTCCCTACCGTTAATTTTTTGAGTATAGTTTTTTTCATAGTTTTTTTATGTCATTTTTTTAACTGTTCTTCATTTTTTACAGTGATGGGAATATAAGATGATTTGGGAATGCATCAGACGAGGGAGTGGGGAAGGGTGGGGAGGATGAGGGGACGGGAGTGAGGGATGGTGGGGAAGACAAGGGAACGGGGGAGATGGGAGATGGTGGGGACTAGAGGATGGGACAATGGAAAATGGTGGGGAGGACAAGAGGACAGGGGAGTGGAGGATGGTAGACAGGACGAGGGGACGAGGGAGGGGGGAATGTTTGGGAGGACGAGAGGATGGGGGAGTGGTAGATGGTGGGGAGGACGAGAGGATGGGGGAGTGGTAGATGGTGGGGAGGACGAGGGGACGGGGAGGGGGGAACCGTGGGGAGGACGAGGGGACAGGGAAGAGGGGA
Source organism: Procambarus clarkii (assembly GCF_040958095.1). Classification (NCBI taxonomy): domain Eukaryota; kingdom Metazoa; phylum Arthropoda; class Malacostraca; order Decapoda; family Cambaridae; genus Procambarus; species Procambarus clarkii. The sequence continues at coordinate 39,768,233 of NC_091182.1, forward strand.
ATAGTACGGAGGACGAGGGGACGGGGGAGGGGGAAATGGTGAGGAGAACTGGGAGACACGGGAAGGTTGCCGAAGCTCAGCTAGGCACATGCGCTGCTGAGCCACAGCAACCCGTGGCCGGGTACTGCTAGTAAGTTCAATAGAATTCTCTGACCAAGCAACACAAAATAGGCAAGAAAGAGAAGGGAGGGCAGGCTTCATTTTCTTGGACTGGTACAGCTAGATATATATATGTAAATATGATAAGCGAAACGAGTGAAAAGAGTCAATGCATTGAACTATGGATGGTCAACTGGAGGGGGGGGGGCTTATGAGCTGATGCTCGACCCTTCAAGCTCAAGTAGGTGGTACAACTTGGTGAGTATACATACTCACGCACACACACACACACACACACAAACAAACACACACGCACAAGGGGCACACGCACTAGGGGACACATGTGGAAACTGAGTGCCCAAATGAGCCACAGAGATATTAGAAATAACTTTTTTAGTGTCAGAGTGGTTGACAAATGGAATGCATTAGGAAGTGATGTGGTGGAGGCTGACTCCATACACAGTTTCAAGTGTAGATATGATAGAACCCAATAGGCTCAGAAACCTGTACACCTGTTGATTGACGGTTGAGAGGCGGGACCAAAGACCCAGAGCTCAACCCCCGCAAGCACAACTAGGTGATTACACGAAACACTAATGAATGTGTGATCATAAACTATTCTATGAATAGCATTCACATTTCTATGCTCACAATAATATCAACGAAAACCCTCATTACTTTGGTCTTTTATCAATGTTTTCATTGTAAACAATATTGGAATTTTCTGTTTGTATAAAATGTCTATGTTTTATGCAGCAAACAAAGGAACAAAAAAATTAACCAAAAAAAGTCCTAAAAGCCCCCTCAATATCCCTAATTACAGAATAAACTCCAAAATTATAAAAATAAACAGTTATATACTAAATAACTATTATATTTAATGAACACCATTTTCTAATTTATTTCTATAAATTCTCTTTCCCGACGACCTATATAAAGCTGAACTCTAATGATCGGTCCCATCTCTATAAGCCACTCCGTAAAAAATACAACGGTCATATAATGGTCACACAATCGACTTGAGAATGATCCAGGACGGACCGAAACTTTGTCGTCCCTTCACCTTCTAGTGTGTGGTCTGGTCAACCTACAAGGGTTTTGACTAACTTGAAGCGTCTAATCTAAACAAGGCATCTCGCCTATAGAGGCCGGTGCAGATAGAATACGTGAATACCATAATGCCTTCATTTCATTAATAGGTCTCGTATTTTCCGGATTTTTCAGTATAAGGGGAAAACGAGCCGCATTAGATGAGAAGATTTGTTCCTGCATTGTTCCTGTATAGGTTGAGACACCGTATTTTGAAATAGCATTCGTATGAGAAAATCAAATTGAGCCACGTGGAGGATTCTGACCTGCCACATTGGTACTCCCAAGCAATTTGTCTTTCTCATTGAAATGTTGGGTTAATGTGAATTTCTTTGAGCGTAGTATTACAGGAAGAACACTTACTGCCATTTCTATATTATCCAAAAATCCTTAAAGTTTGTTTAGTAATACTGATGACAAGTCTCTTAACTCTCAGCGCTCTCGCTGAAAATTTAAATAGTTCTGATAATTTTAGAACTATTAATTTCCATAATAAATATACAAATTCTAACACTTTCCTCAGAAGAATATACTTTTAGCTGATATGTATGTTTAGTAACCAATATTGTATGTTATATCACAGCTATACATTATTGTATTATATATATATGCGAACAAATATAAACTAAAGTATATTGAAAATATTCCTAAACAGATGTGTCAAGTCGAAGAAAGTGTTTTGGATTGTCGAAGGGTTAATAGGTCAACAACTGACCTTTCCCAGGATGCAACCCTCAACAGGTCTGTAAATCCAGCGATCGACGTTGCCTCATAATTCAAGCAATCTTGATTCAGCGTCGATTCAACAGTATCGATATCGAATAAATTTCGTTAACATCTTAACAAATATTTTAAAACACTCTTGGGAGAATCAAACCCATATTTCACTTCCTCATAGTAATTGTCTATTGGCGCAATAGGAGCCAATCTTACTTAATGAGCGGCATGGGGGGGGGGGCAGACTCCATTTTATGGCCATACGGATCATTATTCAATGTTTCATGAGGCTACCCCCGAGCATCTGGTCTACACTCTTGGATAGACGCAGAAAAACTGACCAATCAGAGAGACAACCATTGTCTTGCGCACACACACACACACACACACACACACACACACACACACACACACATCCATACACAATTCTACATATCAATGTTCGGGAATGATGCAAAACCAATGAGAAGAGTTGTGACAAATGAGGACTGTAGGATCCTCCAAGAGGACCTGGACAGGTTGCAGAAATGGTCAGTGAAATGGCTACTGGAGTTCAACACGAGTAAATGTAAAGTTATGGAAATGGGATCAGGTGAAAGGAGACCAAAGGGACAGTACACAATAAAGGGAAATTACCTACCTGTGATGATTCGAGACAGAGACCTGGGAATGAACGTAACACCTAATCTAACTCCTGAGGCACATATAAATTGGATAACGTCAGCAGCGTACTCTATACTGGCAAAAGTTAAAACATCATTCAGAAACCTAAGTTAGAAGGCTTTTGGCGCTATACACTGCCTAAGTGAGACCAGTCTTAGAGTATGCCGCGCCATCATGGAGTCACCACCTGACGAAACATAAGGAAACTGGAAAGGTTCAGAAGTTTACGACGAGGCTTGTCCCAGCTTTACGAGGGATGGGATATGAAGAGCGCCTGAAGAAACTGAACCTTACAACACTAGAAAAAAGAAGGGAGAGGAGGGGATATGAAAGGAACGTATAAAAAACTCAGGGGATTGATAAAGTGGAAATAGACGAAATGTTCACACGTAATAATAACAGAACGAGGGGACATGGTGGAAGCTGGAAACTAAGATGAGTCACAGAGATGATAGGAAGTATTCTTTTAGTGTGAGGAGTAGTGGAAAAATGGAATGCACTTAAGGAAAACGTTGTGGAAGCAAACTCTATTCATAATTTTAAAACTAGATTTGATAAGGAAATGGGACACGAGTCATTGCTGTAAACAACCGATGGCTATAAATGCGGGATCCAAGAGTCAATGTTCGAGGCTTCAAGAACGAATAGGTGAGTACAAATAGGTGAGTACAACGGGACAGAAGAAAGTGAGTCTCAAGGCAATGTACACTAACATAGATGGGATTACGAATACAGCAAATGAACCTGGAGAATGGGTACTAGGAGAAAATTCAGACATAATGTCACTCACAGAAACAAAGCTAATGAAAACCATAATAAATGCAGCGTTCCCACAGGACTACTATGTTGTGAGGAAAGAGAGAGAAGGAAGAGGTGGGGGTGGTGTAGCCCTGCTGGTAGGAAAAGGCTGTGGTTTTGAGGAGATGGTTGTTCATGGCTGTGAAGGTTTCAGTGACTACATAACAGGTACCATAGCAACTGGAGGACAAAAAATTAAAGTCGGAGTCATATATAACCCCCCACCAAATGACAGAAGACCCAGACAGGAATATGATAGAAACAACATGGCCACCATTAACATAATCGAGAGAGCAGCTTCTGTTTTCTGTTGCTAGCAGGAACGGATCTGGAATACTAATCATGGCTGACTTCAACCACAGGAAGACAGAGTAGGAGGACCAGATACATGGAGAGCTAAGCTGCAGGACGTGGCAACAAGAAACTTTCTAAGCCAACACATCAAGGGCCGACAAGAATGAGAGGGGAAAATAAACCAGCCATGCTTGATCTGATATTTATCCTAAATGAGTGGGATATAAGTGAAACTTACCCGAAACGCTATGCGTACTAGTGGCTTTAGGTATTGTATGTACTACCTCTATCTTTAAATCTAACAGAATGTTTGTACTGTTACGCTGCAACTATGTATGTACTGTTCCTAAATAAATTATTATTATTATTATTATTATTATTATTATTATTATTATTATTATTATTATTATTATTATTATTATTATTATTATTATTATTATTATTAAAAGTTAAGTTGGAAGCACCCTTGGGAATGAGTGATCACAGTGTATTGATCTTTGAGTACCTGGTAGAGCTATGAATTACTTCCCCCGAAATGAACTATGAAACAAAAGGCTGGCATACCGAAAGGAAAATAATGAGATGAGAAGTTTCCTAAGGAATATACCATTGGACAAAGACCTCAGAGCTAAGTCTGTACAAGACATGATGGACTATGTCACCGAAAAGTGTTAGGAGGCAATAAACAGGTTCATCCTGGCCCAAAAGGAAAAATCCGAGAAGCAAAGGAAGAATCCATGGTTGAATAGGGCATGTATGGAAGCAAAGGAACTGAACAAAAGGGCGTGGAGAAACTTCCGAAATAACAGAACACCAGAAAGCAGGGAGATATACCAGAGAACCAGAAATGAACATGTTAGTATGAGAAGAGAGGCAGAGAAAAATTATGATAATGATATAGCAAGCAAAGCTAAGACCGAACCAAAGTTACTCCAAAGTCACAACAGGAGGAAAACAACCGTGAAAAAAACAGGAAATGAAACATAGAACACGCGAGGACAGGTATTCAGAGAATGACAAAGAGGTGTGTGAAGAAATCAACAAGAGGTTCTAAGAGGTCGTCACAATAGAACAAGGTGAGGTCACTGTGCTAGGAGAGGGGGCAGTAAACCAGGCGGCTTTAGCAGGGTTTGAAATTACGAGAGATGAGGTCAAGATACATCTGTTGGATCTGGATGTGAGAAAGGTTGTTGGTCCAGACGGGATCTCACCATAGGTATTGAAAGAGTGTGCATAGGCACTTTGCTTGCCACTCTCCATAGTGTATAGTAGGTCACTGGAGACGGGAGACATACCAGAAATATGGAAGACGGCTAATGTAGTCCCAATATACAAAAAAGTTGACAGACAAGAGGCACTGAACTACAGGCCAGTGTCCTTGACTTGTATACCATGCAAGGTAATGGAGAAGATCGTGAGAAAAAACGTAGTAACACATCTGGAGAGAAAGGACTTCGTGACAAATCGCCAACATGGGTTCAGGGAGGGTAAATCTTGCCTTACAGGCTTAGTATAATTCTACGACCAGGTGACAAAGACTAAGCAAGAAAGAGAAGGCTGGGCGGACTGCATTTTCTTGGACTGTCGGAAAGCCTTTCACATAGTATCCCCATAAGAGGCTGGTACATAAGCTGGAGAAACAGGCAGGTGTAGCTGGTATGGTGCTCCAGTGGATAAGGGAGTACCTAAGCAATAGGAAGCAGAGAGTTACAGTGAGGGGTGAGACCTCAGATTGGCGTGAAGTCACCAGTGGAGTCCCACAGGGCTTTGTACTCGTGCCTATCTTGTTTCTGATATACGTAAATGAACTCCCAGAGGGTATAGACTCATTCCTCTTAATGTTTGCTGACGAGGCCAAAATTATGAGAAGGATTAAGACATAGGAGGACTGCGCGAGGCTTAAAGAAGGCCTAGTATAACTGAAGAAATGGTCAAACAAATGGTTATTAGATTTTAACCCAAGCAAATGTAATGTAATGAAGATAGGGGTAGGAAGCAGGAGACCAGATACAAGGTACCATTTGGGAGATGAAATTCTTCAAGAGTCAGAGAGAGAGAAAGACCTGGGGGTTGATATCACGCCATACCTGTCTCCTGAAGCTCATATCAAGAGGATAACATCATATTCATATGCCAGGTTGACCAACATGAAAACGCCCTTTAGAAACTTGTGTAAGGAATCATTCAGAGCTTTGTATACCATATATGTCAGACCAATCCCGGAGTATGCAGTTCCAGCATGGAGTCCATATCTAGTCAAGCATAAGACTAAACTGGAAAAGAACAAATCAACAAGGGCCGTGGCGAGGATTTGAACCTGCGTCCGGGAGCAGGTTCGAATCCTCGTCATGGCCCTTGTGGATTTGTTCATTTGATGCATCACGTTAGTGTGATCTCTGTGTGTAAAACTGAAAAAGGTTCACAGGTTTGCCACCAGACAAGTCCCCTAACTGAGGGGTATGAGCTACGAGGTGAGACAAAGGGAATTAACCCTTACGTCGCTGGAAGACAGAAGAGTAGGAGGGGACATGATTACCACATACAAGATTCTCAAAGGAATTGATAGGATAGATAAAGACAAACTATTTAACCCAAATGGCACACACACTAGGGGGACACAGGTGGAAATTAAGTGCCCAAATGAGCCAAAGCGACATTAGATTTTTTTTGTCAGAGTAGTTGACAAATGAAATGCATTAGGAAGTGATGTGGTGGAGGCAGACTCCATACACAGTTTCAAGGTTAGATATGATAGAGCCCAATAGGCTCAGGAATCTGTACACCAGTTGATAGACAGTTGAGAGGCGGGACCAAAGAGCCAGAGCTCAAGCCCTGCAAGCACAACTAGGTGAGTAAAACTAGGTGAATACACACACACACACACACACATACACACACAAACACACTATATTCGACCTATCAATTCTCAGGAATATTGATAGGCTGAATATAGGCTGATTATTGATCACGGGCGGTTCTCGCAACAAGGGGACACAAGTGGAAGCTCAGTACCCAAATGAGCTACAGAGAGGTTAGAAATTTTTTTGTAATTGTCAGAGTAGTTAATAAATGGATTGCCTTAGGAAGTGATGTGGTGGAAACACGCCATACATAGATTCAAATGTTGATATGATGGAACCCATTAGGCTAAAGAATCTGGGGTCAGATTCACGAAAACACTTACGCAAGCACTTACGAACTTGTACATCTTTTCACAATCTTTGGCGGCTTTGTTTCCAATTATTAAACAGTTAATGAGCTCCGAAGCACCAGTAGGCTGTTCATAACAATAACAATGGGAAGTTTTCATGCTTGTAAACTGTTTAATAAATGTAACCAAAGCCGTCAAAGTTTGAGGAAAGATGTACAGATTCGTAAGTGCTAGCGTAAGTACTTTCGTGAATCTGGCCCCAGGACACTAGTTGACTGAAGGAATCAGGATAAAGATTGTTTCTTTCCTTATCCTGATCCGTTCCGTGTGCTATATTGCCGCAATGGCTTGACGGTTTTCCCTTATAGTTGCCCTCCCTTGATTGAGGGTTGAGAGGTGGAAACCCAAAGCCGCAGCTCGACCCCCGCAGAGAACATTTAGCTGAGATTTCGCAAACACATGTATTTTACGCATGAACAAAAATTCAAAGAAAACCGTTTTGCTAATCATTACGTGATCAATACACACTCGCTGGAGAGTGAATAATTGAGGAAATGATCGTGTTGGCTATGTGAGGCGATAATTGGTGCGGGTAAGCTTATTCACTTTCATTGACCAGGGGGGCCAGATTCACGAAAGCACTTACGCAAGCACTTACGATCCTGGGGCCAGATTCACGAAGCAGTTACGCAAGCACTTACGAACGTGTACATCTTTCCTCAATCTTTGACGGCTTTGGTTACATTTATTGAACAGTTTACAAGCTTGAAAACTTCCCAATCAACTGTCGTTATTGTTATAAACAGCCTCCTGGGGCTTCGGAGCTCAATAATTATTTAATAATTGTAAACAAAGCCGCCAAAGAGTGAGAAAAGATGAAAGATGGACAGGTTCGTAAGAGCTTGCGTAACTGCTTCGTGAATCTGGCCCCTGTACATCTTTCCACAATCTTTAACGGCTTTGGTTACATTTATTAAACAGTTTACAAGCATGAAAACTTGCCATTCAACTGTTGTTATTGTTATAAACAGCCTCCTGGTGCTTCGGAGCTCATTAACTGTTTAATAATTGGAAACAAAGCCGCCAAAGATTGTGAAAAGATGTACAGGTTCGTAAGTGCTTGCGTAAGTGTTTTCGTGAATCTGGCCCCAGGGCACTAAGGCTTAACCCATGGCATCAAGCCTCCACACTGCGGTTCTCACAGGATCACTAAATCCTTATCCTGATCCCTTTATCCTGACCCCCTTATCCTGATCCCCTTATCCTGACCCCCTTATCCTGACCCCTTCCATGTGGCATATAGTCGTGAGGGCTTGGCATCTTCCCCTGATAATTCCCTCTCTCTCAGGATCTCACGTAAACGCATCTTCCTAATAGAACGTCGCTTTTAGACGTATACTCCACCTAAAGCCAAAAACCGTCGCATTAGAAAATGGAAGCTGGCTCGCGACGCTGAAATACTGTCCCGTTTTCTGTTTTGGGTCCTCTGGGAGGTTAGGATAAGGGCACTTTAGTACGACATTTTCTGGACGTTATGGAACCTGAGGAGGACAGGCTCGTCTCAGGATAGCTGTATCTGAACCATATGGCGTTAGGTGGACATTTTTTTCTAATATATCGCAATTCTGAGAGTAACAAGGAAATTCAACTGCTGATTCAGTTGCATGAATATCGGTAACATGCAATGAACAAAATGAACAACGAACAACGTTTGTTCATTGCAGTGACGGATATTCTTGCAACTGAATGAATGAATGTGCAATGAGGGTGAGAAATAGGAATTTAAAGTGAACGTATTATATGGACAGGATATATTCCCCTTAAAGAATACAAGTTGCAAAAATGATTCATTTAGAGAATCTGCGAAAGAAAAAGAAATTATCCTCAGAGAGCGCTAATCTAGTTTAAGAATATGCTAATAGCTTTACTTGTCTGCTCAGGTCAGTCTGCTCCTTTACTTGTCTGTTCAGGTTAGTCTGCTCCTTTACTTGTCTGCTCAGGCTGGTCTGCTTCTTTACTTGTCTGCTCAGGTTAGCCTGCTTCTTTACTTGTCTGCTCAGGTTAGCCTGCTTCTTTACTTGTCTGCTCAGGTCAGTCTGGTCCTTTACTTGTCTACTCAGGTCAGTCTGCTCCTTTACTTGTCTGCTCAGGCCAGTCTGCTTCTTTACTTGTCTGCTCAGGCCAGTCTGCTCCTTTACTTGTCTGCTCAGGCTAGTCTGCTTCTTCACTTGTCTGCTCAGGCTAGTCTGCTCCTTAACTTGTCTGCTCAGGTCTGTCTGCTCCTTTACTTGTCTGATTATGACGTTGTGATGTACGAAGCAGCACGACGTCAAGTCTCACGACGTTAATCATCAAGACGTCAAGCAGCACGACGTCAAGCAGCACGACGTCAAGCAGCACGACGTTAAGCAGCACGACGTCAAGCAGCACAACGTCAAGCATCACGACGTCAAGCATCACGACATCAAGCAGCACGACGTTAAGCAGCACGACGTTAAGCAGCACGACGTCAAGCAGCACGACGTCAAGCAGCACGACGTCAAGCAGCACGACGTCAAGCAGCACGACGTCAAGCAGTACGACGTCAAGCAGTACGACGTCAAGCAGTACGACGTCAAGCAGCACGACGTCAAGCAGTACGACGTCAAGCAGCACGACGTCAAGCAGTACGACGTCAAGCAGCACGACGTCAAGCATCACGACGTCAAGCAGCACGACGTCAAGCAGCACGACGTCAAGCATCACGACGTCAAGCAGCACGACGTTAAGCAGCACGACGTTAAGCAGCACGACGTCAAGCAGCACGCCGTCAAGCAGCACGACGTCAAGCAGTACGACGTCAAGCAGCACGACGTTAAGCAGCACGACGTTAAGCAGTACGACGTCAAGCAGCACGACGTCAAGCAGTACGACGTCAAGCTGCACGACGTCAAGCAGTACGACGTCAAGCAGCACGACGTCAAGCAGTACGACGTCAAGCAGCACGACGTCAAGCAGTACGACGTCAAGCAGCACGACGTCAAGCAGTACGACGTCAAGCAGCACGACGTCAAGCAGTACGACGTCAAGCAGCACGACGTCAAGCAGTACGACGTCAAGCATCACGACGTCAAGCAGCACGACGTCAAGCAGCACGACGTCAAGCATCACGACGTCAAGCAGCACGACGTCAAGCATCACGACGTCAAGCAGCACGACGTCAAGCATCACGACGTCAAGCAGCACGACGTCAAGCAGCACGACGTCAAGCAGCACGCCGTCTTGTTGCATGACTTCGTGTTGTTTAAGATTATGCTGATTGACATCAGTCTGCTTAAGATCGTTCTGTTTGAGGTCGTTCTGATTCAAGGTCGTTCTGCTCCATGCCATTCTGCTTGAGGTCGTGCTTCTTGAGGTCGCTCTGCTTCTTGAGGTCGCTCTGCTTCTTGAGGTCGCTCTGCTTCTTGAGGTCGCTCTGCTTCTTGTGGTCGCTCTGCTTCTTGAGGTCGCTCTGCTTCTTGAGGTCGCTCTGCTTCTTGAGGTCGCTCTGCTTCTTGAGGTCGCTCTGCTTCTTGAGGTCGCTCTGCTTGAGCGTCTAAGTCATTCTTTTCAATAAATTAATAATGCATCGTAATAATTTCTTGTGACCAAACTCTAAATATTTTCTCATTTAACGCAATGTTAATGTCGCGTGTTCTCTCTTTCTCTCCAGCAGCACGACCTCTGTGCTGGCGTGTCCGAGGGGGCTGGTGACGCGGGTCCTGGCCTCCACGGGCCTCCAGGAGTTGGGCTTTAGCGCTTGGGGCTCGCCTCTCCATCACCTGTCTACTAGTTTTAGGGGTTTGTAAAGGGTTCTTTTCGTATTTATTTGAATGTGAGTAAAAAGTGTGACTTCACTACTGCTTTCTTTATTATTTTTTTACTCACCCACATAATAAATTCATTATCCACGTCACTTATTGGTTGAACATATGTTCATGTGTTCTTGTTGGATTGTTATGTGTTCTTTGTTCCTGTTCATTACAAATTATTTATATTCCGGAGTAATCTATCATGTTAATTTTCCGGATAGTTTATATTTTCTGAGTCTATATTTATATTATATTTATATATTTATATAATATAATATATTATATTTATATTATATTTTCTGTGTTTATATTTCCTGTTTCTATAATTTTCCAGTGATTATGAATATGAATCCTTAAGTTCTCTCTATAACAACGCATTCCCGTAGCTTATGTGTAGCGGTATATTCATGTATTTTGATAAGCTTCGTTTCGCTTTTTACCAGTTATGGAGTCACGTTCCAGCCGCATATTTCAGAGGTAGTCTGACGTATGTGGTAACAAGATTCTGGGCCATATCCCTTTCAGGTTTATGAAGATGTTTCGTATGTTGACCATTCATGCATGGGAGCTATATACTCAGCTATTGATATGGATTTTGTATTTTTAGGTTGTGTGTGTGTGTGTGTGTGCGTGTGTGTGTGTGTGTGTGTGTGTGTGTGTGTGTGTGTGTGTGTGTGTGTGTGTGTGTGTGTGTGTGTGTGTGTGTGTGTGTGTGTGTGTGTGTGTGTGTGTGTGTGTGTGTTATTAATCTCATGGTTATTTTCCATGTTCATAAGGCATTCCCTGTCTATCTGGTACATTATTTGTGGTCGGTTCTTCTTGGAAGCCATCTTCATTACATTGCCATTTCTTGAGTTAAACTCCAGCAACCACATGTTCAGGCCCTCCGATAAATTATTTTGTCTTCCTGTCAATATAGTCCCTTCGTGTTGTTTGCTTCCTCAGCAGTAACTGTAAGGATGGACCAAGCGCCCCAAGCAAAGTTCACTACTTTCTAGACATTCTTATAAATCTTCTCTAATTGCCTGGTGAGTGCGATGATTCACTTCTTATTTGTAACTATTAATATCTGCCTTTGAGTTCATTGATGGTTCTTCAACAGTTTGAAGGTTGAGTGCTTTTGGGGAGGCTGCGGTTCGCCCGTAAGGTAAGATTATCTTAAGGTTATCTTGAGATGATTTCGGGGCTTTAGTGTCCCCGCGGCCCGTTCCTCGACCAGGCCTCCACCCCCAGGAAGCAGCCCGTGAAAACTGACTAACACCCAGGTACCTATTTTACTGCTAGGTAACAGGGGCATAGGGTGAAATAAACTCTGGCCATTGTTTCTCGCCGGTGCCTGGGATCGAACCCAGGACCACAGGATCACAAGTCCAGCGTGCTGTCCGCTCGGCCGACCGGTTCCCTAAGGCGACGCAACCGAGGCACTGAAGGAAGAAATTAAGCGAATTTTGCTTGTAAGTGATTCCGAGGTGAGGTATTTAGACGGAACCTTTCGGGCACTGAGACAGCGAAAAGAGATTAAACTTTTCTATCTTCGAGCGATAATAATAGATATTGTTAACAATATGAGATATTATAGCTGGAATTGGAACAAACAAACGTTATTTGTATCAGTTCCGGAGGAAATGCAGTAGGGATATTATTAGTGAAGACCTGTTACAGTGTTTTAGGAGTCATCTAATTGGTTAAGAGAAGAGGAGGGATTCCGATCATATTTGGCATTTTTACCAGAACGGAAATTGGAAATGAAGAGTGCTGCCAGGAGCACTTGACGTCACTTGCCGACAAGACGAATATTGCAATTCAAATTCAGTATCATTCATTGACCACTGGGAATACTTTTATGAACGGAATGTGGGTTATTTATCAAGCGCTGGGCTGTGTTAAAACAAGTGCTTGCTCTGTAGGTCAATGTGCAGGCGAGGAGTCACAATAACGTGGCTGAAGTATGTTGACCAGACCACACACTAGAAGTTGAAGGGACGACGACGTTTCGGTCCGTCCTGGACCATTCTCAAGTCGATTGTGATGAGGAGGTAGGGTCAGGCAATAAATAGGCAAGAGAGAGCTGAGGAGGAAAGTAGGTCATTTTTGTAGGTCAATGTTTAAGGTCATGGAGTTCCAATCAGTGGGATTAGGTAAGGGTTTGCCCCCCCCCCCCCCACCCAGGGAAAACAATTCCCAGAAATGTATGAATAACAATATATGGACTGACGTCTAGAGAGATCCAGCACGACGAAAACACCTGGAAAAACTTTAATATATAATTTATTAACCCTAAACAATAAAGTACAATAATATAAATACAATAGTATTTATATTATATTATTACAATAGTAAATTCAATAGTATTTATATTATTGTTCTTTATAAGTACAATAGTGATAGCCACCTTACCTTACCAACTGGATCTTATGTTAATTCCCAGACTCCACATCAGCCGGAGACGAAGGTTACGACAAGCAAACTAGAGGTAAGTCAACTTCCCTTATGGGCAGAACACAACACTTGATACCCGCCAAACACACACCGAAACTACGACGTTGGTACAACGTTCGAACAAGTTTTAACACCTCCTAACCAGTTATAACAACCAATATAGCAAGTTGTAACAACGTTCTAATACGTCATAAACACGTTAAGCCAAGATGTAACAACTTTATTACAAGTTGTAACAAGCGGAAAATAGAGACAGTTTCGGTTTGTGTTTCCAGGGTAAACACTACACGTGGTCACACTAGGCCACCCCAGTAAGGCAAACACTTGTGGTCTCAAAACAGTGGCCAAGTGGACACAAAATAAATTCCCTTAGAACACTTATGGCACGGTAACGATACACAATTATTACTGGTTATTTAAATAATAAGGAAAGAGGACAAGGAAGGAGGTAAGAAAGATAAATAGCCACACAGCCCCAAGACGTCCAGGGGCCAGATTCACAAAAGCACTTACGCAAGCACTTACTTGTACATTTTTTCTCAATCTTTGGCGGCTCTGTTTCCAATTATTAAACAGTTAATGAGCTCCGAAGCACCAGGACGCTGTTTATAACAATAACAACAGTCGAATGGGAAGTTTTCATGCTCGTAAACAATTTAATAAATGTAACCAAAGCCGTCAAATATTGAGTTAAGATGTACACGTTCGTAAGTGCTTGCGTAAGTGCTTTCGTGAATCTGGCCCCAGCTCTTGCCGTCACCAGAAAGAGAAGAAAAACATTTACCAATACGGTTGCGCCTGCTCGTAGAACTGATCGTACAGTAACATTTCTTATTCTACCATACAAACATTTACTTGTTACTGAACAGTTCAAAGCATAACTAACATCTTAGCTTTATGTCACACTAACATTATTTACCACAGATTATAACAGCTCTGTGAGCCTCAAGTTGTACCTATACGTCTGGCAGGGAAGCGGAACCATCAACCAAGCAGAGGCTTCAGATCCTCTTGAAGAGTTAAAACTGCCAGAGCTTTCACACCCACAAAAATTCCATATATCTATTATTGCTCAATAACTTAACTAATCAAATTCCCACACAATCCAAAACATTGAAGGCCTATCACTAAAAATACTTAAGTGAATGGTCTTTAATTCAAGTGAAACAGAAGCACCACGATCCTGGGGCCAGATTCACGAATCAGTTATGCAAGTACTTACGAACGTGAACATCTTTCCTCAATCTTTGACGGTTTTGGTTACATTTAATAAACAGTTTACAAGCATGAAAACTTGCCAATCAACTGTTGTTATTGTTATAAACAGCCTCCTGGTGCTTCGGAGCTCATTAACTGTTTAATAACTGTAAACAAAGCCGCCAAAGATTGAGAAAAAATGTACAGGTTCGTAAGTATTTGCGTATCTGCTTCTTGAATATTACCTCTGGCTCCTATAGAGTGTCAATCATGGAGTCAGGGGTCGTAACAGGTTATTGCCGCTAGGAATTCGTTGGAATCTGTGCTTGGAGAGGATTGTTTGAGTTTAATCTATTGACTGATAGCAGTAGGGGAATGGATTTGGGGAAAGGAGGCAATAGAAGCAAGTGTCGGAATGGGAAAACGTTTGGGTAAAATGGACATAGATGGAAATGTTAATTAACATAACAATACCTTTAGGTGTATTACACAAAGATTAGAAGTCTTAGAATCAAAATAATCGATTTAAATGCTTGCGTCTGCAAAGAAACACTATATATTATTGCCGTAACTGAAACATGGGTTTGTGTTCCACTGTTTGTGTTCCAGCAGTGACTGAAGAGGACTTCTTGTACCACTGTTTGTGTGGCAGCAGTGACTGAAGAAGACTTTTTGTACCATCGTTTGTGTTGCAGCAGTGACTGAAGAGGACATTTTGTACCATCGTTTGTGTTGCAGCACTGACTGAAGAGGACTTTTTGGTCCATCGTTTGTGTGGCAGCACTGACTGAAGAGGACTTTTTGTACCATCGTTTGTGTGGCAGCAGTGACTGAAGAAGACTTTTTGTACCATCGTTTGTGTTGTAGCAGTGACTGAAGAGGACATTTTGTACCATCGTTTGTGTGGCAGCAGTGACTGAAGAGGACTTCTTGTACCACTGTTTGTGTTCCAGCACTGACTGAAGAGGACTTTTTGTACCATCGTTTGTGTGGCAGCAGTGACTGAAGAAGACTTTTTGTACCATCGTTTGTGTTGTAGCAGTGACTGAAGAGGACTTCTTGTACCACTGTTTGTGTGGCAGCAGTGACTGAAGAAGACTTTTTGTACCATCGTTTGTGTTGTAGCAGTGACTGAAGAGGACATTTTGTACCATCGTTTGTGTGGCAGCAGTGACTGAAGAGGACTTCTTGTACCACTGTTTGTGTGGCAGCAGTGACTGAAGAGGACTTCTTGTACCACTGTTTGTGTGGCAGCAGTGACTGAAGAAGACTTTTTGTACCATCGTTTGTGTGGCAGCAGTGACTGAAGAGGACTTCTTGTACCACTGTTTGTGTGGCAGCAGTGACTGAAGAGGACTTCTTGTACCACTGTTTGTGTGGCAGCAGTGACTGAAGAGGACTTTTTGTACCATCGTTTGTGTTTCTATTCAAATCTAACTATCTTGTTAAATAATAACATGTTATCCAAACTCTGTTAAAATGATCTGTTTGATGTGTATGTGTGAGTGTACTCACCTAATTGTACTCACCTAATTGTACTCACCTAATTGCACTCACCTAATTGTGCTTGCGGGGGTTGAGCTCTGGCTCTTTGGTCCCGCCTGTCAACCGTCAATCAACAGGTGTACAGGTTCCTGAGCCTACTGGGCTCAATCATATCTACACTTGAAACTGTGTTTAAAGTGTAGTATGTGTATGGAGAAACTGTGTATGGAGTCAGCCTCCACAACATCACTGCCTAATGCATTCCATTTGTCAACCACTCTGACACTAAAAAAGTTCTTTCTAATATCTATGTGGCTCATTTGGGCACTCAGTTCCACCTGTGTCCCTTAATGCGTGTGCCCCTTGTGTTAAATAACCTGTCTTTATCTACCCTATCGATTCCCTTGAGAATCTTGAATGTGGTGATCATGGCCCCCCCTAACTCTTCTGTCTTCCAACGAAGTGAGGTTTAATTCCCCTAGTCTCTCCTCGTAGCTCATACCTCTCAGCTCGGGTACTAGTCTGGTGGCGAACCTTTGAACATTTTCCAGTTTAGTCTTATGCTTGACTAGATATGGACTCTATGCTGGAGCCGCATATTCCAGGATTGGTCTGACATGTGTGGTATATAATGTTCTGAAAGATTCCTTACACAAGTTTCTAAAGGCCGTTCTTATGTTAGCCAACCTGGCATATGCCGCTGATGGTATCCTCTTGATATGAGCTTCAGGGGACAGGTCTGGCGTGATATCAACCCAAAGGTCTTTCTCTCTCTCTGACTCTTGAAGTGTTTCATCTCCTAAATGATACCTTGAATCTGGTCTCCTGCTCCCTACACCTATCTTTATTCCATTACACTTGCTTGGGATAAACTCTAACAACCATTTGTTCGACCATTCCTGCAGCTTGTCTAGGTCTTCTTGAAGCCTCAAGCTGTCCTCCTCTGTTTTAATCCTTCTCATAATTTTGGCGTCGTCAGCGAACATTGAGAGGAATGAGTCTATACCCTCTGGGAGATCATTTACGTATATCAGAAACAGGATAGGTCCGAGTACAGAGCCCTCTGGGATTCCACTGGTGACTTCACGCCAATCTACGGGTCTCACCCTTCACTGCAACTCTCTGCTTCCTATTTCTTAGGTAGTCCCTTATCCACTGGAGCGCCTTACCAGTTACTTCTGCCTTTTTCTCCAGCTTGTGCATTAGCCTTTTATGAGGTACTATGTCAAAGCCTTTCCGACAGTCAAAAAAAAAGCAGTACGCCCATCCTTCTCTTTCTTGCTTAATCTTTGTCACCTGATCGTAGAATTCTATTAAGGCAAGATTTACCCTCCCAGAACCTATGTTGATGGGTTGTCACAAAGTCCCTTCTCCCCAAATGTGTTACTACGTTTATTCTCACAATCTTCTCCATCACCTTGCATGGTATACAAGTTAAGGACACTGGCCTGTAGTTAAGTGCCTCTTGTCTGTCACCCTTTTTGTATATTGGGACTACATTAGCAGTCTTCCATATTTCTGGTAAGTTGTCCGCTTCCAGAAATACATCATTTTCTGACCTACTATACACTACAAGGGGCCTCGTAGCCTGGTGGATAGCGCGCAGGACTCGTAATTCTGTGGCGCGGGTTCGATTCCCGCACGAGGCAGAAACAAATGGGCAAAGTTTCTTTCACCCTGAATGCCCCTGTTACCTAGCAGTAAAATAGGTACCTGGGTGTTAGTCAGCTGTCACGGGCTGCTTCCTGGGGGTGAAGGCTTGGTCGAGGACCGGGCCGCGGGGACACTAAAGCCCCGAAATCATCTCAAGATAACCTCAAGATAACACTATGGAGAGTGGCAAACAAAGTTGTCCTGCATACTCTTTCAATACCCATGGTGAGATTCCGTCCAGCCCAACATCGTTTCTCACGTCCATCTCCAATAGGCGCTTCTTTACCTCATCTCTTGTAATTTCGAACCTTTCCAAGGTCGCTTGGTTTGCTGCCACCTCTCCTAGCGCCGTGACCTCTCCTTGTTCTATTGTAAAGACCTTCTGGAACCTTTTGTTGAGTTCTTCACACACCTCTTTGTCATTCTCTGTGTACCTGTCCTCACCTGGGGTAAGTTTCATCACCTGTTCCTTCACTGTTGTCTTCCTCCTGATGTGACTGTGTAGTAGCTTGGGTTCGGTCTTGGCTTTATTAGCTATATCATTTTCATACCTTTTCTCAGCTGCTCTTCTCACACTAACATACTCGTTCCTGGTTCTCTGGTATCTCTCTCTACTTTCTGGTGTTCTGTTATTACAGAAGTTCCTCCATGCCCTTTTGTTCAGCTCCTTTGCTGTCATACATGCCCTATTAAACCATGAATTCTTCTTTTGCTTCTCGGTTTTTTCCTGTCGGGCCAGGATAAACCTGTTTATCGCCTCCTGACACTTTTGGGTGACATATCCATCATGTCTTGTAAGGACTTGGTTCTGAGTTCTGTGTCCCATTGTATATCCCTTAGGAATTTATTCATCTCCTCATAGTTTCCATTTCAGTACGCCATCCCTTTCTTTCTCAGTTCTTTTTGAGGGGAGATAATTCCTAGCTCAACCAGGTACTCAAAGTTCAATACACAATGATCACTCATTTCCAAGGGGGCTTGCAACTTATCTTTCCTTATATCCAACTCAATTAGAGTAAATATCAGATCAAGCAAAGCTGGTTCATCTTCTCTCATTCTTGTCGGTCTCTTAACGTGTTGACTTAGAAAGTTTCTTGTTGCCACGTCCAGCATCTTAGCTCTCCATTTGTCTGGTCCTCCATGTGGGTCTCTGTTTCCCCAATCTATCTTCCCATGGTTGATGTCTCCCATGATTAGTAGTCTGGATCCGTTCCTGCTAGCCACAGAAGCTGCTCTCTCTATTGTATTGATGGTGGCCATGTTGTTTCTATCATATTCGTGTCTGGTTCTTCTGTCGTTCGGTGGCTGTTTATATATGACTACTACTATAATTTTCTGTCTTCCAGTTGCTATGGTGCTTGATATGTAGTCACTGAAACCTTCACAGCTCTGATTTACCATCTTTTTAAAATTCCAACCTTCTCTTATTAGCGATGCTACACCACCTCCTCTCCCTTCTCTCTCTTTCCTCACTACATAGTAGCCCTGTGGAAACACTGCACTTGTTATGGTTTTTGTTAGCTTTGTTTCTGTGAGTGCTATTATGACTGGATTTTCTTCTAGTGCCCATTCTCTGAGTTCATTTGTTTTATTTGTAATCCCATATATGTTAGTGTACATTGCCTTGAAGCTCACTTTCTTCTGTTCATTTTCTTGCCCTCTTCTTGACAAGCATTCTGCCCATGTGGAAAGCTGTTCCCTCGGTGAGAAGATCTGTGAGACGGTTTGCAGGGTCTCAGAGGATTTTGGGGTGGGGGGTGGGGGTTGAAGGGAATGGGCTGACAGGTAGGGTGTGGGTTAAGGAGATAGGGGGGACATGGAGTATACGGGGGTGAGGGAGGGAGGAGGGATAGGGATGGTATGGGATGAAGGGAGAGGGGTGGACAGGGGGGAAAGGCAGGAGGGGGGGGGGACATGGTGGGAATGGGGGGGGGTGACAGGGTCAGAATGGGGTGGGGGGAGGGAGGGTTGGGTGATCATTTGAGTGGGGGCAGGTAGGGTGAGGGGAAGGGAGGGTTTCTATGCAGAGAGGAGTGGTAGTGTTGCCCTCCCTTCTGGGATGCTGGTTGTGAGTTCCCCCTCTTGCTCTGTGACTGTTGTGATGGGGGCTGCAATTTCCTGGTTTACTCCTCTATCCCTGTGCTTCCTCCTTGCTTTTACTGCCCTGGCTCTCTCCTCCTTCGTTCTGTCCCTCTGCAGGAATACTTTTTTGTATCCCTCCACATACTGCAGACGACTCTTCCTTTCGAGTATATCCTCCTTTACGGCTTAGTTTGTAAATCCCACCTTTACAAGTCGGTTTCTGTCCTTGTTGTACCATCCCAACCTGAAAACCTTCTCAATGTTTTGTTCATCCCCTTCCATCTGTAACCCCCTTCAGTAGCCCATGTACTGCCTCTCTATCCTTGCTATTCCATTCTTGCCTGTTGGATCCTTCATATTCTTTGATGCCTACAACTACCACTGATCTTTTTCACTCCAGCAGCTGACTGGTGCACCTTGCTGCTTCCTGTGAGGTAGCTGCTTGCATGGTTACCTCCCTCACTGTGTCCATTGCTTCTGAGCTCTTTCTCAGTCTTTCCGCAAATGTTTCAGGTACAGAGGCATTTCCTTCCAACGTTACATTCCCACCTTCCTTTTAGATGATAATCTGATGTTCGGTCTCTTTATTTTTCTCTGTGAGAGATTTGATCTCCTCCCTTGCTGATGTCAGCTCACTTTGCAGGTTGTTAATTGTAATCCTCATTTCATGTATCTCCCTCCTGAATTCCTCCAGAACTTGGGTTAACATTTCCCTCGTTTGGTCACTTTGACTATTCCCTGTGTCCCTGTTGCATCCTCATGCCATTTTGTCCCTTGTCAAGAGAGAGAGAGCAAGGGAGAGAGAGAGAGAGCGAGAGAGAGAGGGTGGGGTGTGATGGAGGTTAAGAGGAGGTGGGTGAGGTGTTGTCTTCAGATTCCGGAATGGGGATTAATGGTTTACCTGGGTTCCCAGTGAGCTCACAGTTGCTGTCCCTGTTACCTGTGTGTGTGTGTGTGTGTGTGTGTGTGTGTGTGTGTGTGTGTGTGTGTGTGTGTGTGTGTGTGTGTGTGTGTGTGTGTGTGTGTGTGTGTGTGTGTGTGTGTGTGTGTGTGTGTGTGTGTGTGTGTGTGTGTGTGTGTGTGTGTGTGTGTGTGTGTGAGGGAGAGAGGAGGAGAGAGGGAAAGAAGGAGAGAGCGAGATAGAGAGTGTGGGGAGTGGGAGTGGAGGGCGGGGGGGGGGGGGGACTGTATTGGGTTAGTGTGATAGGGGGGTAAGAGAGGGGGTGGATTATGAGTGAGGTTTTATCCCCTTTCCACGAAAGGTGTTAATCCTTTCTAGCCTGACTGGACGTGTGTGTGTGTGTGTGTGTGTGTGTGTGTGTGTGTGTGTGTGTGTGTGTGTGTGTGTGTGTGTGTGTGTGTGTGTGTGTGTGTGTGTGTGTGTGTGTGTGTGTGTGTGTGTGTTTACTAGTTGTGTTTACTAGTTGTGTTTTGCGGGGGTTGAGCTTTGCTCTTTCGGCCCGCCTCTCAACTGTCGATCAACTGTTTACTAACTACTGTGTGTGTGTGTGTGTGTGTGTGTGTGTGTGTGTGTGTGTGTGTGTGTGTGTGTGTGTGTGTGTGTGTGTGTGTGTGGTCAGTGGTAGGGGAGAGTGGGAGTGGGGGGGGGGAGAGTGTTTTGGGAAAGTGAGATGGGGGGTAAGAGGGGGAGGGGGTGGAGTAATAGGGTTTGTAACCATACGCCTTTGCCACAAGGTGTTAAGACCCTCCTACCCAAAGTGACTCAAACCTGGACCGCCAGGAGCACTATGTAACTAGTGTACACGGTACCTTCACCACTCGACCATCAGTGACCATACAAAAGGAGGTTATAGCCGAGGTTATTTGAACCACCTCCCCGACGGCACTTTGATGGTAATCTTGGGCATAGTTATTTCATCAAATGACTTCACTTTATGGAGCCACGTGAGCAATACAAATGCGAACAAGCTTGAATGGTCCCCAAGAATACATGCGAATGAAAACTCCACACCCCAGAAGTGACTTGTCCTAGAGGGAACTGGGTTGAGCAAGACGAAATTGGCTTAAGCAAAATGGAAATGCATTGAGCAAGATGAAATTGGCTGGAGCAAGAGAGATCTGCCATTACGATTTAAGGAAGGAGGACAGGGTAAGAGATGGGACGGAAGGGAAGGGGAAGAGACGGTTGAATGGAGGAGCCAGGAGTGGAGGGTCGAGTTTCGAAGGTTAAGGGATATAATGGAGAGGGAGAGGCGGGAAGAGCACCGGGTGATGGTCTCTCAACCATTATATCCCCCCTCCCATTAGATCCATCCTCCCATTAGATAAACCTTCCCATTAGATCGAACCTCCCATATTAGCTGCTAATTACATTCAGTCTTGAACCATTATATCCATCGTCTTCCCATTATATCCATCTTCTTGCTAATAGAACCATCCATCTTATTTAATTGTTTTAGTTGTATCTTTATCTTTGTATGGGATAAATGTATTTATTTAAAATACATTAATATAAAAGAAATAAAATTGTTTTCTCACTATTCTCTATTTTCTCGAGTGAAGATCATATGTGAAAATTAAGCTTTGTGGGTCTCTGAATTTTATAGCTGTGTGTTTTTCTGTATTTCAAAGCTTCGTGTATTTCTGTATTTTAAAGCTTTGTGTATTTCTGTGCTTTAAAGCTTCGTATATTTCTGAAATTCAGTGCTTTGTGTACGAATTTCTCTATTTTAAAGATGTGTGCATATCTGTTTTTTTCAAAATTTTTTTGTTTTCTGTATTTTAAAGCTTTATGTATTTATATTATTAAATTTTTCTGCATTTCTGTATTTTAAAGTTTTGTGTATTTGTGAGTTTTAAAATTTTGTGTATTTTTGTACACGTTTAACAAACCATAAGCGGCCAGTCACTTAATATCTGCATCTTCTTCAATAAGTGAGTGTTTGTTTTATTTTCATTTGCTCAGTTTTTCTTCTCTGACGCGTCCCTGCTGCTGTTTGCCAGTGGGTGATTGACGGGTGGGTGGCTTGCAAGGCCGACAAATGCAGAGCCGTGGAAATGAAACTAGAGTTCATAATCTTCGGAGAAAAATTTCAGGAATGGCTAGATCAAATGACGAAAGACGTCTGGTGGGGCCATAGTTGGAAAATTTAAGTAAACAGTGTATAAATGTATGAAATATTCAAAGGAAATATTGGAATCCACATCTCGTAGCGTTTGAAATAAATACTCAATTACTAATTCAGTGTAGCATATATATTTTTTATTTCATTTTTTTCGGGTAGAAACATTTTTCTGATTGCTTACACCTTCAAAAGTATAGAAAATGGAAGATATTTTTTATATTTCTATATTTCCGTCAAACTATGCTTTTGATCTTTGCCTCAGATAATTTAGGAAGACGGAGACGAAGATCTTATAGAGGCGAGATTACCTGCGTAGTCTCGCCACTCTGAGATCTCACCTCTCTCAGTGAATCGCTCAGTCTTCTGGTGCCTAAAGTCTCATTTTTTGTTACACTGGAACACCTTTGTCACTTTTGTTTGCTTCTTCAGATTGTGCACAACTAGAATTAGGTACTATGTTAAAGGCTTTTCTGATATTTATATAATATGCAGAGTGCCCTCTCTGCCCTGTCTTAGCTGATGTGTGAGTTGGTGTGAGAATTAGTCAAGTGGCAAGTGTGTGTCCGTGTGTGTGTGTGTGTGTGTGTGTGTGTGTCCGTGTGTGTGTGTGTGTGTGTGTGTGTGTGTGTGTGTGTGTGTGTGTGTGTGTGTGTGTGTGTGTGTGTGTACTCACCTAGTTGTGCTTGTGAGGGTTGAGCTCTGGCTCATTGGTCCTGCCTCTCAACTGTCAATCAACTGGTGTACAGATTCCTTAGCCTATTGGGTCTATCATATCTACATTTGAAACTGTGTATGGAGTCAGCCTCCACCACATCACTGCCTAATGCATTCCACCTGTTAACTACTCAGACATTGAAAAAATTCTTTCTACCGTCCCTGTGGCTCATTTAGGTACTCAGTTTCCACCTGTGTCCCCTTGTACGCGTACCACCAGTGTTGAATAGTGTATCCTTGTCTACCCTGTCCATTCCTCCTGAGGATTTTGTAGGTAGTGATCATATCTCCCCTCACTCTTATGTCTTCCAGTGTCGTAAGGTGCATTTCCCGCAGCCTTTCCTCGTAACTCATGCCTCTTAGTTCTGGGACTAGTCTAGTGGCATACCTCTGAACTTTTTCCACTTTCGTATTGTGCTTGACAAGGTACGGGCTCCATGCTAGGGCCACATACTCCAGGATTGGTCTTACATATGTGGTGTACAAGATTCTGAATGATTCCTTACACAGGTTCTTGAAGGCTGTTCTGATGTTAGCCAGCCTCGCATATGCCGCAGACGTTATTCTTTTTACGGGGGCTTCAGGAGACAGGTTTGGTGTGATATCAACTCCTAGATCTTTCTCTTTTTCCGTTTCATTAAGTACTTCATCTCCTATTATGTATCCTATGCCTGGCCTCCTGTTTCCACTGCCTAGTTTCATTACTTTGCATTTACTCGTGTTGAACTTTAGCATTCATTTGTTGAATCATTCATTCAGTCTTTCTATTTCATCTTGTAGCCTCCTACTATCATCCTCTGTTTCAATCCTCCTCATAATTTTTGCATCATCAGCAAACATTGAGAGAAACGAGTCAATACCCTCTTGGAGATCATTTACATATATCAGAAAGAGTATTGGTCCAAGGACTGACCCCTGTGGAACTCAACTTGTGACGTCTGCTGCCTCCTTACACTTCTGCGTGATGTAGTCCATCATGTCTTGGGTTGTCTTTCCCCTGAGCTCTGTTTCCCATGTTATATATGTTAGGAATTTCCTTATCTCCTCATAGTTTCCATTTCGGAATGCCAGCCTTTTCTTTTCAGTTCCCCTCCTCAAGTTCTTTAAACCGTCTTCAACCAGATACTCAAACGTCAGTACACTGTGGTCGCTCATTCCTACAAGTGCCTCGAAACCGATTTCCCTTATGTCGGAGTCATTCAGAGTAAAGACCAGGTCAAGTCTCGCTGGTTTGTCGTTTCCTCTCATTCTTGTGGGTTCCCTGACATTCTGGCTTAAGAAGTTTCTTGTCGCCACCTCCAATAGTTTAGCTCTCCATGTATCCTCATCTCTATGCGGTTCTTTGTTCTCCCAGTCTATCCTTCCGTGATTGAGGTCCCACATGATGAGCAGGTGGGATCTATTTCTACAGGCAGCTGCGGCTGCCCTCTCAATTATAGTGTTAACTGCCTTATTGTTGTTGTCATACTCTTGCCTGGGTCTTCTGTCATTTGGTGGAGGGTTGTATATCACTGCTGCTACTATTCTTGGTCCTCCCATTGTCATGGTGCCTGTTATGGAGTCTTTGAATTCCTCGCAGTCCGGGATAGCCGTCTCCTTGAAACTCCATTCCTTTCTCATTAGAAGGACCACTCCGCCTCCTCCCCTTCCTTCCCTCTCTTTCCTTTTTACTGTGTAATCCTAGGGAAACACTGCATTCGTTATGATTCCTGAGAGCCTTGCTTGTAATCCCATCTATGTTCGAGTACATCACTCTGAGACTGACTCTCTTCTGTCCTTCCTCAGTTTCTGTTGATTCCCCTGAAGCCGGGAAACAGGGAGGGTCCGGGATGGTAGGGTCTAGGAAGGAAGACCTGGGGAATGTGGGGTGTGTGGGGGCTGGGAGGATCTGGTACGAGGAGCGTGGTGCAGGATGGAGGTCTTGGGGGATGAGGGAGGGCTTCCGGGGGAGGGTGAGAGGGGGAGGCTTGGGGGTGAGAGGGATAGACTTGGGGGAGTGTGGGAGAAAGGGAGGCTTGGGGGGAGGGGAGGGCTTCACGGGGTTGGGGGAGAAGTGGGGGAGGGCAGAGGGGGTGAGGAAATAGGGAGGGCTTAGGTTAGTGGGGGAGAAGTGAGGGCTTAGGAGGGTTGGGGGAATGGAGGGCTTGAGGGGTGGGGAAGAAGGAAGGTCCTGGGAAGGGGGTGGGAGTGGGGGAGGGAGCCCTAGGTGGGAACCTAGTGGGAGGCTAATAGGGGTTGGAGCAGGTAGGACGTCTATTGGGTGCAAGGTG
The DNA here is from genome assembly GCF_040958095.1 of Procambarus clarkii. Taxonomy (NCBI): domain Eukaryota; kingdom Metazoa; phylum Arthropoda; class Malacostraca; order Decapoda; family Cambaridae; genus Procambarus; species Procambarus clarkii. Next base: position 39,793,800 of record NC_091182.1, read on the forward strand.
GGGGTTGTGCTTCTCTCATTGTGACTGTTGAACTGCTTGTGGACGGTTCCCCACTCCCCTCTGGGATTGTAGGGTTCGGGGTTTTGGTTCTCTGATTCCCTTCTTTCTAACTGCGCTCCCTCCTTGCTGCTGCTGCCCTCATTCTCTCGTCCTTTGTCTTATCCCTCTGCAGGAATACCTTTTTTACCTTCAGTACATTTGCAGTACATACATCCGCTCTTCCTTGCTAACAGGTCCTCTTTTGTGTTCTCGCTCGTGAATACCACATTTATCACTCGGTCTCTGTGCTTGTTGTACTGCCCAATGTGTGAATATCTGTTCAATATTCTGGTCAGCCCTTTCCATCTTTACCTCTTTAAGGATCTGATTAACTTCGTTGTTGTCCTTGTCTCTCCACTCCGCTGGACAGGTCTCTGTTTGCTTCTTAATGCCTACTATTACTATTGATATTTTTTGCTCTATGAGCCGACTAGTACATCTAGCTGCTTCCTGAGAAGAAGCCACTCCCATGGCAACTTGCCTTATTGCAGACCCAGCTTCAGGGCTCTTTTTAAACAAGTCTGCAAATGATGGTTGTATTGTAGATGTTCCCTCTACAGGAACATTACCATCTCCCTGAGGGGTGGTTTGCGTTTGGTATTGGGGAGGATTCTCTTTCAAGCTTGTGTGTACTCATCTAGTTTCCATGTTTTGTTGGAAATTCGAAGTTTTCTTCGAATTTATGAACAGCATCTGACTATTCCTCAGAAAACGACCACAATGGTCGACTAACAACCAAGTTTCTAATTACTGCTAGGTGAACAGAGTCAACGGGTGCAAGGAGACGCGCCTAGCTGTCTCGCCCTGCCTGTGTGTGTGTGTGTGTGTGTGTGTGTGTGTGTGTGTGTGTGTGTGTGTGTGTGTGTGTGTGTGTGTGTGTGTGTGTGTGTGTGTGTGTGTGTGTGTGTGTGTGTGTGTGTGTGTGTGTGTGTGTGTGTGTGTGTGTGTGTGTGTGTGTGTGTGTGTGTGTGTGTGTGTTTGTATATGGAAGTTTATGAGCTGAATAATGTCTATGTGTCTGGTTGCATTATTAAACTCCATATTCCTTATGACTAAATTATGCACTTAGTTATTATTTTAGTTACCAAATGAATCCAAGAATTCATGTACATACCCTTGCAAGGCCCTCCAGGCGACACACGTAGATACCCATCATAAAGAACCGAGGGAGTTACGTAAAACACTGATATAAATAGGGAATGAATTAAACTGGAGAGGTATTAGGTATAGCTGCAGGCACGTTCAAAATCCTTTATATATTTATGTTTTCAAATGAAGCTAATAATGGAGTGAGTGCTGACAGGCGCCGCCGGTCACAAACTTGAACTCTGCTGACCTTTTGACCTACAAGTGCCCTTCCTTGTAGCGGAAAATACATACAACGAACGAAGGGTAGAGATCATGTTGCATTCGTAGCTCTATAAGAGTCTCTCTCTCTCTCTCTTTTTCAGGGTTTTTGTTTTTTCCAAATATTTCTGATTTTAAATTACCTTCCGTGTTACGTGTACCTTGTATTTGGTACAATAGATGACACTTCAAGGTCAGAGGTCACCTTTCATGGTCGTGTATTTATCAGAGTAAAATCTTTTTTGTCTAGCAACAGACATATTCCTTAATAATCCTCGTTATAATGTTATGTGAACGGCGTGACTTGAGGAATTGTAGCCGATGTCACCTGAGTTGGGACTGACGTTACACGAGTCGGGACTGACGTCACCCGCGTCGGGACTGACGTTACACGAGTCGGGACTGACGTTACACGAGTCGGGACAGACGTTACACGAGTCGGTAATGATATTACCAGAGTTAGTACAGGTGTGTCTCTCAACTGGCCACATTGGACGTCACTTGATACCCAAACTGAAGAGCCTTATGAACGACAAATGTTTATAAAAATATTACATCGAATAAATAAAACTGTGATTTCTTTCTTTCCTGAAACATTTTCATTGGCTGATATGTACATAAATAAGCCTATGGGTATGGTCACTGTCATAGACCTGGGCATGTGTGTGATTTTGGACACTCTCATGAGTCTGGGCACGTGTGTGGCTATTGGCACAGACATAGTTCAGGGCATGCATATGGGAACTGATAATTAGATCTGACCTTTCCTATTGGCAATGACATTGGCACGAAATGCGAAACGAATACGCTAAATAGCCAGAAAAGTCAAGGCTCTCAAGGGCACGAATAGCAATATGGACTCTGTCAGGGGCACGAACAAAGGTACAGATTCTGTCAATGGCTCGAACAGTGACATGGGACTCTGTCAAGGCCCCAAACAACTGTATGGGTTTTGTCAATTGCACGAGCAACGGTATGGGCCCAAGGGCGCTAACGATATAGACCCTGTCATAGGCTCTGTTGATAACAAGGGCTCTGCCAAAGGCTCTCTCATTGGTGTTGGCTCCGTGGAGGGCGTGGAGAACGGAATGGGCTTTGGCAACGGCACGAACATCGAGGTGGGCATTGTCATGTGCTCTAACAACGACAATGACGTAGTTACGGTCCCAGAGGCAGCCAATCATCAAGGAGAATCTCAGAGAAGGTATCATTAACTACACAGGGAAAGCAGCAGTTGGTTTGCAGGCATTCTCTTAGATTGTGAAGCCTCGAACTATACTGCCTCTTTAATAGTGATCCTTCCTTCAGGCTACGTGTACAGTGATCACTCTCTCAGGCAAGGTGTACAGTGATCACTCTCCCTGGCTTTCTGCATAGTTTACTTTGATAGGATCGCTCTATGCCTCATGTGTTGTGACACATGAGGCAAAGTCAAATTGCTGTGATAGAATCGTTAATGGTCTCACATATTTGATGGGATCTGTCCTGGTCTCATGTTTTTTCCTAGAATCTGTCTTCGTCTCATGTTGTGAAATAATCTGTCATGACCTCCTGGGCCATTAACCTTAAAATCCTGATCAGATCATGGTTGGAATGATGGGACCAGAGCCCTTCTTGACAGAATAGAACAGAATAGATTAGATTTCTTAGGACCACATAAACACAAGAAAAATTTTATTTTGAGCAATAATGACACGAACAGATCTCCTGGGCTATGATAGGATCACTCCTGGACTTATTTGCCCAGATTGCATTAATTATTTACACATTGTCAAAACATTATCTGTCCTTTTATTATAAAGACAAACCATAAGGTTCGTGTCATTGTTACTCAAAATAGAATCTCTCTTGTGCTTATGTGGTCCTAAGAAATCTATTCTGTGCTTCTATTCTGTTCTATTCTGACAAGAAGGGCTCTGGTCCCATCATTCCAACCCCGATCTAATCAGGATTTTAAGGTATTTCATCAGGAAACAGTAGACTGTTTCCAGGTAGTCTCTGCTTGTTTCAAGTCTGCCCGAAACGCTTTGCGTAATAGTGGCTTTAGGCATTGTATGTACTAGCTCTATCTAAAATCCATCAATCTTTGTAAAATCTCTTGTATGTATGTACCTTACCTAAATAAACATTTATTATTATTATTTATTAAGTGTCTCCATGAAGTCTTCACAGCCCGTTTTCTTCCCCGCGATCTCTGTGTCATTAATATTTACCTAAACATCCGGAATTTTGACGGGTTTGAATGATTCCTTTAAAAGTGCCAGGTATGAATTGTGCTTGATTTGTATATGTGATCAAGGAGCCTATTTGTGTGCTCGCTAGGCAAATACTTATGGAATGGTAAGTGTGGTCAGATATGTATATAAATATAAATGTAAATTTTCATTTGTTCAAAATCGCTAATCTCCAAAAGTTCTTCGCCGATTGCTTTGAAATTTTCACACAACGTTCCATTGGCATCCGAGCGGGTTTTTATATACATACTATACAGCTATATATACATACAGCTATATATTTTTATATACATACTGTACACGTCTGTGACGGGAAAAAACGTGCGTGTTTTTCATGTGAGGGAAATCTTCGAAACCTCTTTACCGATTGCTTTGATTTTTTTTTACAACGTTGCATTTGAATAGGCGCGTGTATTTATGTACCTATTATATACATGCCTCACCTGTGACAGGAAAAAAACATGCATTTTTCGATAAACAGCGTCATCTGTTGCACATAAGAGCAACACATACGTTATACTAAATATGTTACGATTCCATTTCAATGTTTCCGATTGCATTGATAAATTGAATTTTCATCAATTTCGATTTATTTTCATTTTGATTTTAATTATTTTGCGTGACATGGCATTGGAATTGAACTGTGTTGTTTACCATACCGTTCATTTCGTGAGTACAGTTTATTTTTTTTTCATTATTTTTCATTTCGTTTTTTAAGTGTTCATATTCTTCAGTGATGGGAACAACAGATCATTTGATGTTCCCAGTTTTCTGATGGAGAATATCAGATCATTTGCAAATGCATCGGACGAGGGAGTAGGGAATGGTGGGGAGGACAAGGGGACAAGGGAAGGTTGCTGTGGCCGGGTACAGCTATTATATATATATATATGTAGAAGGAAGAAATTCATGGTTGGGTTCGAACTGAGTAACGTTGGGATCCAGAAGCCAAACAGGTGAGTTAAGCCGCAACTCTTGCTGACATGTCGTTATTCCAACACATATGTGCCCTACTCACTTCCTTCTCTTTTCTCTCTCTGTATAATTTTTTATTTTCTTTGTTTCTGTCTTTTCTCTCTCTCTCTCTGTCTCTCTCTCTCTGTCTCTCTCTCTCTCCCTCTCTCTCTGTCTCTCTCTCTCTCCCTCTCTCTCTGTCTCTCTCTCTCTCTCCCTCTCTCTCTGTCTCTCTCTCTCTCGTAAATCCACCGTTCAAAAGCCATATATTTCTTCACCAACTGCCCCCTATCCACTTCTCATATTTGTACGATCATTTCTACCCCTTTTCCCTCTCTGTCCCTACAGCACGCGCCCTCTCTGCCCTGCTCTTCCCATTGTTTACGCTGACTTTAAATTCTTTTTACGCCCCCATAAATGGGGTCACCAGCGCTGGAGTAACTTGGGCGAAAAGAAGAAGCACTGTTCCGAGCCTCCCTCCATATGATGAGTTTGCTCTCTGTTGCCCCTTCAGTGCCAATTATGTTCTGGTGTACATAGGGTTATATATAAATATTTATATATATATATATATATATATATATATATATATATATATATATATATATATATATATATATATATATATATATATATATATGAGAGAGAGAGAGAGAGAGAGAGAGAGAGAGAGAGAGAGAGAGAGAGAGAGAGAGAGAGAGAGAGAGAGGGAGAGAGAGAGAGAGAGAGAGAGAGAGAGAGAGAGAGAGAGAGAGAGAGAGAGAGAGAGAGAGAGAGAGAGAGAGAGAGAGAGAGAGAGAGAGAGAGAGAGAGAGAGAGAGAGAGAGAGGGAGAGGAGAGAGAGAGAGAGAGAGAGAGAGAGAGAGAGAGAGAGAGAGAGAGAGAGAGAGAGAGAGAGAGAGGGAGAGGAGAGAGAGAGAGAGAGAGAGAGAGAGAGAGAGAGAGAGAGAGAGAGAGAGAGAGAGAGAGAGAGAGAGAGAGAGAGAGAGAGAGAGAGAGAGAGAGAGAGAGAGAGAGAGAGAGAGAGAGAGAGAGAGACAGAGAGGGAGAGAGAGAGAGAGAGAGAGAGAGAGAGAGAGAGAGAGAGAGAGAGAGAGAGAGAGAGAGAGAGAGAGAGAGAGAGAGGAGATCTCTTCTCACAACCAGACCATCACCAGAGAAATCTTAACAAATAACACAGAAATCGTCGATAGATAGGCACATTCCTATGTTCGTTACCTTAGTGTAGACTGCAGTGTGGAAGCCTCCATTCCTTTCCATGACTGTTACATCCAGAAAGGGCAACCTCCATTACTCTCCATCTCATAAGTGAATCTTAAAATCATCATCATTCTGATTGTTTCGTCCACAGGCACGTTGGTAAACAGCAACTCCACATCCAAAGAGGCTGTTTTCCCATTGGCCTGTGCTCCCGGCAGTAAGTCAACGAATTCCTTCTGAGACTTCAGGCTTAAAGCACAAGGCACACCAAGGAGTCAGCAGGTAGTTGAGTAACCAGTCTGCATGTGGGTGTGAGTATCTGGCTGATGATTGGCCGAAGTGGATTTTCAGGCTTGTGGGTCTTGACATTCCCATAGGCATACCCAGGTTTGTGTTCCCCAATAACATTTGGCAGGTGGAGTCCGGATTTCTTGGCGTTCACAGTTTCCATCAATCTGTTTACCTTCGTTTTCAATTCGGCTGTAGTGTAGTCATACTAATGTAGTACTGTTGTAGTACTAATGTTGTACTAATGTAGTCGCAATATACAAAAAGGGTGACAGGCAAGAGGCGCTGAACTACAGGCCAGTTTCCCTAACTTGTATACCATGCAAGGTGATGGAGAAGATCGTGAGGAAAACGCTCGTAGAGCATCTGGAAGGAAATAGCTTTGTAAGACACCACCAGCATAGGTTCAGAGATGGTAAATCGTGCTTCACAGGTTTAATAGAATTCTATGAGCAAGCAACAAAAATTAGGCAAGGAAAGCATGGGTGTGCAGACTGCATTTTCTTGAACGGTCAGAAAGCCTTTGACACAGTACCCCATAACAGACAGTTACAAAAGTTGGAGCAACAGGCATTTTTTTTTGTTTTACCTTAGTGTTTTACCTAAGTGTAGTTACAGGATGAGAGCTACGCTCGTGGTGTCCCGTCTTCCCACTACTCTTTGTCATATAACGCTTTGAAACTTCTGACGGTCTTGGCCTCCACCACCTTCTCACCTAACTTGTTCCAACCGTCTACCACTCTGTTTGCGAAATTGAATTTTCTTATATTTCTTCGGCATCTGTGTTTAGCTAGTTTAAATCTATGACCTCTTGTTCTTAAAGTTCCAGATCTCAGGAAATCTTCCAAATCGATTTTATCAATTCCTGTTACTATTTTGTAAGTAGTGATCATATCACCTCTTTTTCTTCTCTCTTCTAGTTTTGGCATATTTAATGCCTCGAACCTCTCCTCGTAGCTCTTGCCCTTCAGTTCTGGGAGTCACTTAGTAGCATGTATTTGCACCTTTTCCAGTTTGTTGATGTGCTTCTTAAGATATGGGCACCACACAACAGCTGCATATTCTAGCTTTGACCTAACAAAAGTCGTGAACAATTTCTTTAGTATATTGCCATCCATGTATTTAAAAGCAATTCTGAAGTTAGAAAGCGTGGCATAGGCTCCTCGTACAATATTCTTTATGTGGTCCTCAGGTGATAGTTTTCTATCTAGAACCACCCCTAGATCTCTTTCTTTATCAAAATTATTTAAAGATTTCTCACATAGTATATAGGTTGTGTGGGGTCTATGTTCTCCTATTCCACATTCCATAACATGGCATTTATTATAATTAAATTCCATTTGCCAAATGGTGCTCCATATACTTATTTTGTCCAGGTCATCTTGAAGGGCATGGCAATCATCTAAGTTTCTTATCCTTCCTATTATCTTAGAATCGTCAGCAAACATGTTCATATAATTCTGTATACCAACTGGTTGATCATTTATGTAGACAATAAATATCACTGGTGCAAGAACTGAACCCTGTGGTACTCCACTTGTGACATTTCTCCAGTCCGATACATAGCCTCTGATTACTGCCCTCATTTTTCTATCAGTCAGAAAATTTTTCATCCATGTTAGAAGCTTACCTGTCTCCCTTCCAATATTTTCCAGTTTCCAGAACAACCTCTTATGTGGAACTCTGTCGAAAGCCTTTTTTAGGTCCAGATAGATGCAGTCAACCCAACCATCTCTTTCTTGTAATATCTCTGTTGCTCGATCATAGAAACTGAGTACATTCGATACACAGGATCTTCCAGATCGAAAATCATACTGTCTGTCTGATATTATATCATTTCTCTCCAGGTGTTCTACCCATTTAGTTTTAATTATTTTTTCCAATATTTTGACTATTACACTTGTCAATGATACAGGTCTATAATTAAGGGGGTCTTCCCTAAATTTTTCCAAAATTTTGCTCAAATGCCTCCTTCAGCTGCTGCAGACGTCTGACATCAGGTACCTGCATACATAGGTGTAAAAGGTAAGGTGCTCCAGTGGATACAACAAGTTCTCGCACTTTCTTATAGTCAATATTGACTTATTAAATACGTGCATATGTGACATACTAAACATACTAGTTTACCTTGAAAAGCTTCATAGAAAACACCGACCTTCCCTAACCTTCTTAGTATGTTAAGATAAACATCTTATCGCTTCGTAATTACAATTATTACTTAACCTATACCTATAATAGGTATAAGTAATAATTGTAATTACGAAGCAATAAGATGCTTATCTTAACATACTAAGAAGGTTAGGTAAGGTCGGTGTTTTTTATGAAGCTTTTCAAGGTAAACTAGTATGTTTAGTGTGTCACATATGCACGTATTTAATAAGTCAATATTGACCATACGAAAGTGCGAGATCGGGTTGGTGGATAAGGGAGTATTAAGCAACAGGAAACAACAGTAACTGTGAGGGGGGAGATATCGGATTAGCGAGAAGTCACCAGCGGAGTCCCACAGGGCTCTGTACCTGAACCCATCCTGTTTCTAGTATATGTTAAACGATCTTCCAGAGGGTATAGATTCATTCCTCTCAATTTCAATGTTTGCTGATGATGAAAAAATTATGAGAAGAATCAAGACAGATGAAGATAGACAGAGACTACAGGATGACTTGGACAAACTGGAGGAATGGTTCGGAAAATGGCTACAAAAGTTCAACTCAGGAAAGTGTACAATAATGAAATTAGGCGATGGGAGCAGATGGCCGAACACAAGGTACCATCTGGGAGGTGAAATGCTGCAAGAGTCAAACAAAGAGAAAGATCTGGGGGTTGATATCACACTGATCCTTTTGAAGTGGGCTTCTAGGAACAGGTTATTATCAGTAGCATATGCTACGTTGGCAAACATAAGAACCGCCTTTAGAAACCTGTGTAAGCAATAGTTCAGGACCCTGCATACCACTCATGTCAGACCAATCCCGGAATATGCAGCTCTAGCTGCATATTCCAGGATTGGAATAGAGTACATACTATTATGATGTTGATGTCGGTCGGTTATCCATCCTTCCTTTCGGACAACCAACCCAAAATTCCGAAGAGTGCTAATTTTGACCAGGAGATCACCCTGGGTGCTTCTGGCACTTGGAGAGGGGCTCAACGTCACACGTTTAGGCGATGCGGCTCCAATACTGACCTCGTTGTCACGTGCACACACCCACTCGAGCCGCAGTGACTCCCCACTCTCTCCTTATTTGGTATGATCTCCTCAATTCCCTCTCTCTTATTATTATTCTGTTCAACCCTGTCCACAGCTGTGGTTCTTTCTCTCTCTTTCTCTCTTTTCTACTTTCTGTTAAGCCTCACTACGACAAGGGCAAACACCTTCTAGTTATAAACATTTAATATACAGATAACATACAAACATACACAAGATACAATAATAACTCCAACACTCTATGCTATTGCAATCAGATTGCATCCAATCCCATCGGGACTCAATCAGCTCCTTATCTCAAGCGGCAGTGTAACTGCTGTCTCACCACTTATACCACCAACCTCACCAAGTAGATCAAGTCTCATAAGACAATATTGCACATAGTATATATATATATATATATATATATATATATATATATATATATATATATATATATATATATATATATATATATATATATATATATATATATATATATATATTGTTAGCAGTCTTTCCTGTAGACATATACTATTAAATATGACCGAAAAAGTAAGATTAATAATTCTAACACGAATTTTCTCTATGTTTCTTATATTTCTTTTCACTGTTGATGGCAACTGAAAAATCAATTCTCCAAAATTCATTTTTATTTCTAGTCTGACGCGACACTTGAAAACGTTTCGTAAAACTTATTACATTTTCAGAGACTTTAGTTTACACACACACAACTATAACTGAACAGAGTTCAAACAGCTTCGATTTTATACCTGCATTTGGGTGAGGTGATATGTTACAACAGTTTTGGATGAGGTGAAAACAAACTTTCAACACACGACAGAACACGAAACAATGGGTATAATATTTTGTAAGTTAAAGGGAAGAATGGAAGTAACTGCAGAGGGCCTATTGGCCCATATTTCTTGATACTTCTATATTGGTGCGGAGTCTTGAAGTGGGTAGAATATAGTTGTGCATTAATTGGCTGTTGATTGCTGGTGTCGACTTCTTAATGTGTAGTACCTCGCAGATATCAAGCCGCCTACTATCGCTGTATCTATCGATGATTTCCGTGTTTTTTGTTAAGACTTCTCTGGTGATGGTCTGGTTGTGGGAAGAGATTATATGTTCCTTAATGGAGCCCTGTTGCTTATGCATCGTTAATCGCCTGGAAAGAGATGTTATTGTCTTGCCTATATACTGAATTCTTTGAGGCTTACAGTCCCCAAGTGGGCATTTGAAGGCATAGACTACATTGGTCTCTTTTAAAGCGTTCTGCTTTGTGTCTGGAGAGTTTCTCATGAGTAGGTTGGCCGTTTTCTTGGTTTTATAGTAGATCGTCAGTTGCATCATCTGATTTTTGTCTGTAGGGATAACGTTTCTATTAACAATATCTTTCAGGACCCTTTCCTCCATTTTATGAGCTGTGGAAAAGAAGTTCCTGTAAAATAGTCTAATAGGGGGTACAGGTGTTGTGTTAGATGTCTCTTCAGAGGTTGCATGGCGTTTCACCTTCCTTCTTATGATGTCTTCAACGAAACCATTGGAGAAGCTGTTGTTGACTAGGACCTGCCCTACCCTACAGAGTTCTTCATCGACTTGCTTCCATCCTGAGCTGTGGCTGAGAGCACAGTCGACATAAGCGTTAACGACACTCCTCTTGTACCTGTCTGGGCAGTCACTGTTGGCATTGAGGCACATTCCTATGTTTGTTTCCTCAGTGTATACTGCAGTGTGGAAACCTCCGCTCCTTTCCATGACTGTTACATCTAGAAAGGGCAGCTTCACATCCTTCTCCATCTCGTACGTGAAACGCAACACAGAATTCCGCTCTAATGCCTCCTTCAGCTCCTGCAGATGTCTGACATCAGGTACCTGTGTAAAAATGTCGTCAACATACCTGCAGTATATGGCCGGTTTCAAGTTCATGTCGACTAAGACCTTTTGTTTGATGGTACCCATGTAGAAGTTTGCAAACAGGACACCTAGGGGAGAACCCATGGCGACCCCATCTACTTAAGTTTGTAACTTAACTTAGTTATAGTAACTTAACTTAGTTATAGTAACTTAGTTAGTGGCTAAATAACTCTCAAGGGTAGACTCGTTTTTCAGCTTCCTGGGATCATAACAATTCCTAGTTAAAAACATGACAAAGTTATAGAAGATTCAGCGGTAAGCCACCAGACTCGTCCCGGAACTGAGAGGTATGCTAAAGGAGCTGAACCTCACGTCCCCTGGAAAACAGAAGAGTAAGGAGAGACATGATAACCACCTACAAAATTCTCAGAGGAATTGACAGGGTGGACAAAGACAAGCTCTTTAGCACGGGTGGGACACGAACAAGGGGACACAGGTGGAAACTTAGTGCCCAAATGAGCCACAGGGACATTATAAAGAAATATTTAAGTGTCAGAATTGCTAACAAATGGAATGAATTATGTAATGATGTGGTGGAGGCTGACTCCATACACAGTTTAAAATGTAGATATGATAGATCAGGCTCAGGAATCTGTACACCAGTTGATTGACAGTTGAGAGCTGGGACCACAGAGCCAGAGCTCAACCCCCGCAAGCACAACTAGGTGAGTACACCACACTACTAAAAGGCTTCCGGAACTGAAAAGCAGGAGCCAGTGGGAGAGGCTCGAGGTGTTAAATGTGTCAAACTAAAAGATAGAAGGGAAAATAGGCGACATGAAAGAATATTCTCACGATGTAAACTTACAAAAGAGAAGCATAAATCCCAAAATTGTCAGAGGAATTATTTGATCCTACACCGTCAAGAACAAGAAGACTTATAGATTCAAGCAAAGGAAACAAAGACGTGATAAAAATATTAGATTTCTTTAAATATCTAGACTGTTTTATTTGTAGAAAGTCGTAGACTGTTGGAACACGTTATGCGAGATGAAGGCTTAAGCCGTCAGCAGTTTCAGAGCGTCGTACGATGAGGTGTACTGCCAACTGAACTCCCAAACCTTAGGGACAACTCCAGCGTCTTAGTCGCTGTCGTGAGCAGTTTGTAAATGTCTGTCGATGAGGTGGTGGTGCACACACTATGACGACAAGGGAGACACTCTCTGCGGTCCCCACGTTCAGTTATCTCAGTCAGGACCTTCACTACCACACACTCTACTCGAACAGGACTCATGACGCGAAACTTAGACATTACTTGAAACGTCTCTCCTCCTCCTCCTCCGACACACACACTACATACGTAGTGTTTGTTCCCCAGACGGCATAAGTCAGTCCATTGGGTGAAGCAATAAAACTGTCATCCAAACAGTCTTGTTTCTCAGCTTGTAGTGTTTGTTCTTGACGAACTGCTATTTCAACGCGGCTCCTGACCTACCACACACGCTTCTGGCCTCCTCCTCCCTTCCTCACAGGGGTCAATCCTACCGGCAAATCATCCACTAGATGACAAAATCGGGCAATGGTAGAGCTCAGTTGTGACACATGCGTCCTCTCCAGCTTCCAATCATTCAATGAGTTCCTTGGGCCAATCACAGCCTCTCCTTCCGTTGATTGGCTTTCACCTCCAGCGTCATTGACAGTTTCCATGGTAACGTCACGTAGCATGCTGCTGGAAGTTTCTAACGTCGCGTAACTTCGGCGGGAAAGGAACCTTCGGCTCTGCGCCTTTCCGTTTACTCATTCCAAGTGAAATCCTCATGTAATATCAACATTATGTTCATACATGTCGTACATAGGATGATAGTGATGGCAAGAACATTAATAAGAGCAGAGAAGGAGGAATGGAACAAGAAGAGATCTTACAGAGCAGAGGCAGCACTGTAGGCTGTGGCAAGCACCATGACGCGCCTAATTCTGAATTCAAAACCGTTTGAATTTCTAAGTTAAATAGCTGAGCTTAGGCTTCTGTAAATAAAAGTGGTAGTCAATTAAGTTTGGTTAATGTCGTTCTGAAAATTAATTAAAGAAGGAAAAATTTATGAGAGTTAAGTTTAGAAGCTACACAAACCAACAAGTCAGTTGTTTAACACCCACCAAGTCAGTTGTTTACCACCCACCAAGTCAGTTGTTTAACACCCACCAAGTCAGTTGTTTAACACCCACCAAGTCAGTTGTTTAACACCCACCAAGTCAGTTGTTTAACACCCACCAAGTCAGTTGTTTAACACCCACCAAGTCAGTTGTTTAACACCCACCAAGTCAGTTGTTTAACACCCACCAAGTCAGTTGTTTAACACCCACCAAGACAGTTGTTTAACACCCACCAAGACAGTTGTTTAACACCCACCAAGTCAGTTGTTTAACACCCACCAAGACAGTTGTTTAACACCCACCAAGACAGTTGTTTAACACCCACCAAGTCAGTTGTTTAACACCCACCAAGACAGTTGTTTACCACCCACCAAGTCAGTTGTTTAACACCCACCAAGACAGTTGTTTAACACCCACCAAGTCAGTTGTTTAACACCCACCAAGTCAGTTGTTTAACACCCACCAAGACAGTTGTTTACCACCCACCAAGTCAGTTGTTTAACACCCACCAAGACAGTTGTTTAACACCCACCAAGACAGTTGTTTAACACCCACCAAGTCAGTTGTTTAACACCCACCAAGTCAGTTGTTTAACACCCACCAAGTCAGTTGTTTAACACCCGTGGTGGAGGACGGACGGGTCCTTCACCTTCCCCCCAAACCCCTAAAGTCATACTTCTCACATAGACAATAAAGTTGGTACACATATTTCATTTAAACTGCCACTCATTGACAAGAATATAAACTGATTTCCCGTTGTTATGAGTTGAATTTAGTGTCATTACTCATGAAAAGAATAGCTTTACTGGCATAGACATTGTATATAAATCTTGATCCAAACGTGGGTTGGACATGTATATGAGTGGAATTGGGTGGTTATAAATAGGAGCTGCCTCGTATGGGCCAATAGGCCTTCTGCAGTTGCCTTTGTTCTTATGTTATTATGATACAATTTGAATTTTATATGTCAATTTTTACGAGCATAATTGGATTTCATAATATGTCTGAACAAGCTGTTTTATTTGGCTTACTGCATATGACTGGTAATATATTTTCCTCGTGGTGTTGTGTCAGTCTGTATTTTCAAATGATTCGTAGAACGCTCTTTGATGCATATATATAATGAGTATAGAATTTATAGTGAATTATGATACAATGATACAATTTATTATGATACAATTATGATACTTATCAATTATGATACTATATCAACACAATTACTTATTGATACTTATCAATAATTGATAAGTATCAATAATTATGATACTTATCAATTATGATACTATATCAACACAATTACTTATTGATACTTATCAATAATTGATAAGTATCAATAATTATGATACTTATCAACACAATTACGACTGTCATTTTGCTCATCATATTCCTTTTGTTTTTGTTTTGTAAATTCATTCATTATGTTATTCTTTTCTTCCTTTGTATGGGTATTTATAGCTTTAATTAGTGCAGGTATTCTATAGTAATCAAGAGTTGGTGTATTAGTCTGTCTGAAGTTTGATAACAAATGTCAGACATGTCAGGTGTCGTCTTCGGGGAAGACAGGCATCATCACTGAAGACAGACAGCGTCACTGAAGACAGGCAGCATCACTGAAGACAGACAGCATCACTGAAGACAGGCAGCATCACTGAAGACAGACAGCATCACTGAAGACAGACAGCATCACTGAAGACAGACAGCATCACTGAAGACAGACAGCATCACTGAAGACAGGCAGCATCACTGGAAGACGGGTTAGGATAGGGAGATGAGTGGAGATGAAGAAGGTTTGGAAGAAGTGGAAAATAAGATGAGAGAGAAGTGACGAGAAGAGAGATGGCAGGAAAGAGAAAACAAGGGGGGATGGAAAATAGAGAATTAGGGAAGAAGGGCAAACAAGAGGGGGTTAAATTGGGGGTTTCTGGGTAGAGATAGATAGTCCCGGGCACCACCGGTTACCCCGCCGTGTAAAATTGTATATATTCAGGAATATTGCATAACATCACATAAATTATAATACAATATTTTAATAAAACTATTTTGGTTACTAGGGAAAAAAATATTGATGTATTGTTGACTTTTCACCTTCCGCCAACAAGCTATTTCCTCGAAATTCTAAAAATTATTCATGCATCTAACGAACAAAATTTCCACCTATTTATTTTAATGTGTTGATTTTTATTTAACATACATACTACCATTTTATATATTATATCAGAAACAATTTGGCTAATATTTTCATGATTTTTTTTCATGATATTTTTTTCATGATTTTTTTTCATGATATTTTTATTTGCTTTGAAACCAAATGAAGAAAAATAAACCAAATTTGTTATACAGAAATTTGAAAGAAAATAATGCTTTTGAGTTAGTGAGTGAGTGTGTCTTTGTGCATTAGAGTGTTAGTCGCGCAACACTTAGTGGGCCAGCCAGAGGCTTAGGGCCCGCCCAGTGGGCCAGCCAGAGGCTTAGGGCCCGCCCAGTGGGCCAGCCAGAGGCTTAGGGCCCGCCCAGTGGGCCAGCCAGAGGCTTAGGGCCCGCCCAGTGGGCCAGCCAGAGGCTTAGGGCCCGCCCAGTGGGCCAGCCAGAGGCTTAGGGCCCGCCCAGTGGGCCAGCCAGAGGCTTAGGGCCCGCCCAGTGGGCCAGCCAGAGGCTTAGGGCCCGCCCAGTGGGCCAGCCAGAGGCTTAGGGCCCGCCCAGTGGGCCAGCCAGAGGCTTAGGGCCCGCCCAGTGGGCCAGCCAGAGGCTTAGGGCCCGCCCAGTGGGCCAGCCAGAGGCTTAGGGCCCGCCCAGTGGGCCAGCCAGAGGCTTAGGGCCCGCCCAGTGGGCCAGCCAGAGGCTTAGGGCCCGCGCAGTGGGCCAGCCAGAGGCTTAGGGCCCGCCCAGTGGGCCAGCCAGAGGCTTAGGGCCCGCCCAGTGGGCCAGCCAGAGGCTTAGGGCCCGCCCAGTGGGCCAGCCAGAGGCTTAGGGCCCGCCCAGTGGGCCAGCCAGAGGCTTAGGGCCCGCCCAGTGGGCCAGCCAGAGGCTTAGGGCCCGCGCAGTGGGCCAGCCAGAGGCTTAGGGCCCGCCCAGTGGGCCAGCCAGAGGCTTAGGGCCCGCGCAGTGGGCCAGCCAGAGGCTTAGGGCCCGCGCAGTGGGCCAGCCAGAGGCTTAGGGCCCGCCCAGTGGGCCAGCCAGAGGCTTAGGGCCCGCGCAGTGGGCCAGCCAGAGGCTTAGGGCCCGCCCAGTGGGCCAGCCAGAGGCTTAGGGCCCGCCCAGTGGGCCAGCCAGAGGCTTAGGGCCCGCGCAGGAATATCCCTGCAATTAAACAAAGCAAAAACAATAAAAAAGTATGTGAGTGTTTTTGTGTTCCAATGGTTGTTGTATGTGTGTTTGTGTTCCAATGGTTGTTGCATGTGTGTTTGTGTTCCAATGGTTGTTGTATGTGTGTTTGTGTTCCAATGGTTGTTGTATGTGTGTTTGTGTTCCAATGGTTGTTGTATGTGTGTTTGTGTTCCAATGGTTGTTGTATGTGTGTTTGTGTTCCAATGGTTGTTGTATGTGTGTTTGTGTTCCAATGGTTGTTGTATGTGTGTGTTTGTGTTCCAATGGTTGTTGTATGTGTGTTTGTGTTCCAATGGTTGTTGTATGTGTGTTTGTGTTCCAATGGTTGTTGTATGTGTGTTTGTGTTCCAATGGTTGTGGTATGTGTGTTTGTGTTCCAATGGCTGTTGTATGTGTGTTTGTGTTCCAATGGTTGTTGCATGTGTGTTTGTGTTCCGGAGTTATATTATTACATTTCTAAATGTGAAGTACATATTGAACCGTATCGTGTAGACGAGCATGACAGTTGACTGAGGGGATGAAGGGCATGACAGTTTACTGAGGGGATGAAGGGCATGACTGTTTACTGAGGGGATGAAGGGCATGACAGTTTACTGAGAGGAAGAAGGGCATGACAGTTTACTGAGGGGAAGAAGGGCATGACAGTTTACTGAGGGGAAGAAGGGCAAGACAGTTTACTGAGGGGAAGAAGGGCAAGACAGTTTACTGAGGGGAAGAAGGGCATGACTGTTTACTGAGGGGAAGAAGGGCATGACTGTTTACTGAGAGGAAGAAGGGCATGACAGTTTACTGAGAGGAAGAAGGGCATGACAGTTTACTGAGAGGAAGAAGGGCATGACAGTTTACTGAGGGGAAGAAGGGCATGACAGTTTACTGAGGGGAAGAAGGGCATGACAGTTTACTGAGGGGAAGAAGGGCATGACAGTTTACTGAGGGGATGAAGGGCATGACAGTTTACTGAGGGGATGAAGGGCATGACAGTTTACTGAGGGGATGAAGGGCATGACAGTTTACTGAGGGGAAGAAGGGCAAGACAGTTTACTGTGGAGAAGAAGGGCATGACAGTTTACTGAGGGGAAGAAGGGCATGACAGTTTACTGAGGGGAAGAAGGGCATGACAGTTTACTGTGGAGAAGAAGGGCATGACAGTTTACTGAGGGGAAGAATAAGCTGACTCTTTACTGAAGACATTGCATACATTTTGAAAACAATAGTGCAACAATTTGTGTATAAAAATGCGTATTACAATTCTTGAAAACATTTCACTGTCCCTTTCATCCCAGTGCTGCTGAAAAGCTAAATCCAGTCAGTGAAATATATTTGGAGGACATCATTATAAATCCATTTTCTGGTAATATAGGGATTTATAGTGTATTTTTTAACTAAGATGGCTAGTGCCGCGACACTTTATTTTCTGGCATAAATGAACATTGATTTTGCGTCTTGAGTCTCGTTGTTTACACTGAGTGTATTGTGGAGTGATGCCCTTTACCTGTAGTCCAGTATCGCTCTACACGACCCAGTGATTGTCCACCAGCCACCAGTGCTTGTCTATCAGCCACCAGTGCTTGTCTATCAGCCACCAGTGCTTGTCTATCAGCCACCAGTGCTTGTCTATCAGCCACCAGTGCTTGTCCACCAGCCACCAGTGCTTGTCCACCAGGCACCAGTGCTTGTCCACCAGGCACCAGTGCTTGTCCACCAGGCACCAGTGCTTGTCCACCAGCCACCAGTGCTTGTCCCCTCCCATCACCATCAGTGCGTCACAGTCTCTCTATTTCACTGTATTCTAGTTAACAACATTCACTTCAACAAAGAACATTTCCAAGAAAAGGAAATGGTCTTTCCCCTCCACTTACATCTTCCTCACTTCCCCCTCACCTCGTTCCCTACGATCACTTCACCTCATCTCTCCTCCCCTCATATTGCCTCACTTCACCTCATCTCTCCTCCCCTCACTCCCATCACTTTCCTTCCCCCGTTGCCCTCACCTTCATTCTCACAATCATTGGCGCTGGGCAAGACTTGAGCTGTTTTCCCTTCCATCTGCTGCTTTAGCAGGAAGAGCAGGAGAAGCGGCAGATGCTGCGATAGCAGGAACTAGAGCAGCTACTGCAGCAGTAACAGATGCTATAGAAGCAGCAGGGGCAACAAGAACAGCAGCAAGCAGCAGCAGGCAGCAACAGGCAGCAGGCAGTAGTGGGCAGCAGGAAGGAAGCAGCAAGCAGCAGGCAGCAAGCAGCAGGCAGAAAGCCTGCTGCTTGTAGGCAACAAGAAGCAGCAGGCAGCAAGAAGCAGCGGACAGCCAGGAGCAGCAGGCAGCAAGAAGCAGCAGGCAGCCAGGAGCAGCAGGCAGCAAGCAGCAAACAGCAGCAAGAAGCAGCAGGCAGCCAGGAGCAGCAGGCAGCAAACAGCAGCAAGAAGCAGCAGGCAGCAGCAGGCAACAGCAGCAGCAGACGTCTCCCCAAGGGACGATCTCTCACACCTTCTCTTATACATCACTCACACCCCAGTTGCCTCTCTGCACACACACACACACACACACACACACACACACACACACACACACACACACACACACACATACACCGCATCCACCCCACGTTCTTTGTCTCTAACACACACACACACACACACACACACACACACACTCTCGACACCCACACACACACACACACACACACACACACACACACACACAGGCTACGAGGCCCTGTAGGGGCCTCGTAGCCTGGTGGATAGCGCGCAGGACTCGTAATTCAGTGGCGCGGGTTCGATTCCCGCACGAGGCAGAAACAAATGGGCAACGTTTCTTTCACCCTAAGTGCCCCCTGTTACCTAGCAGTAAATAGGTACCTGGGAGCTAGTCAGCTGTCACGGGCTGCTTCCTGGGGTGTGTGTGTGTGTGTGGTGTGGAAAAAAAAAAAAAAAAAAAAGTAGTTAGTAAACAGTTGATTGACAGTTGAGAGGCGGGCCGAAAGAGCAAAGCTCAACCCCCGCAAAAACACAACTAGTAAACACAACTAGTAAACACACACACACACACACACACACACACACACACACACACACACACACACACACACACACTCTCGACACCCACACACATATCCCCAACACTATCAGAGACGACAGCAACATCAAGGCTTGACTCTAGAAGCGTGGTCAACAGTCATTTTTGGGACGTGTGTGTACAGTGTAGGAGAGTGTGTTAATTTTTAATCATACAGTTCTAAGTCCCTGAGAATCTCCGATAGTCTTTTTTACCTCTTAGGGGCTAATCTGCAACTTTCATATTGATTAGATTAAGTTAGGTAAGGCTAGGTTAGGTCAGGTTAGATTAAGATAGGTTAGGTTAGGTTAGGTTAAGATAGGATAGGGTTAGTTAGGGTATGTTAGGTATGCATAAGATGAGTTTAGTTAGGTTAGTTTACTTAGAATGCGTTAGGTATAGTTAGGATTGGTTAGGTTAACTTTCCAAGGATGTTCCTAGTATTTCTTAGATGTCTGTCGTGTTCCTGGTATGCCTGTCAACAGTTGGGACATCCTTACAACCCTAGGGACATCCTTACGACCCTAGGGACATCCTTACGTCTCTAGGGACATCCTTACGACCCTAGGGACATCCTTACGTCTCTAGGAACATCCTTACGACCCTAGGGACATCCTTACGATCCTAGGGACATCCTTACGATCCTAGGGACATCCTTACGATCCTAGGAACATCCTTACAATCCTAGGGACATCCTTACAATCCTAGGAACATCCTTACGATCCTAGGGACATCCTTACGATCCTAGGGACATCCTTACGATCCTAGGGACATCCTTACGATCCTAGGGACATCCTTACGATCCTAGGGACATCCTTACGATCCTAGGGACATCCTTACGATCCTAGGAACATCCTTACGATCCTAGGGACATCCTTACGATCCTAGGGACATCCTTACAATCCTAGGGACATCCTTACAATCCTAGGGACATCCTTACAATCCTAGGGACACTTTCGCAACAAAATAAACCTCCCAGCAATCCCTGAAATGCCTCCAGATAACAATAGGGGACAATCCTGCAATATACGGGATATTCTTATAATACTAGGGAGTCATATATGCAACTCGGCAGAGATTCCCTCAAAATGATTAAAATTCTTGCAACACGACAGACGTCCTTGAGGCTCAAGGGTCATGACCTCATTTTTTTTTTTTTTTTTTTTTTTTTTTTTTTGAGATATATACAAGAGTTGTTACATTCTTGTACAGCCACTAGTACGCGTAGCGTTTCGGGCAAGTCCTTAATCCTATGGTCCCTGGAATACGATCCCCTGCCGCGAAGAATCGTTTTTTCATCCAAGTACACATTTTACTGTTGCGTTAAACAGAGGCTACAGTTAAGGAATTGCGCCCAGTAAATCCTCCCCGGCCAGGATACGAACCCATGACATAGCGCTCGCTGAACGCCAGGCGAGTGTCTTACCACTACACCACGGAGACTGCTAAATCTCATGATCCACAGCATCGCTGGCCAATTTTCACTAAGTGTCTAGGGTAAGTTTATAAGGCTGGGTAAAACAACGCCAGTTTACTGGGACATATAAACAGGTGACCGTAAAACACTGGAAACTAACATTCTATATATACAACTGATATAAATATACACGAATATACAACTGATACTTTCATCGGAACAAAGAGTTTCAATACACAGCTCAACTATCACATCAATGAACTTCAAGAACTTAAACACAGCTATCAAAATCAGTTATGAAATCAGCTATCAAATCAGCTATCAAATCAGCTATCAAATCAGCTATCAAATCAGGTATTAAATCAACAATCAAGTCAGCTATCAAATCAGCTATCAAATCAGCTATCAAATCAGTTATCAAATCAGCTATCAAATCAGCTATCAAATCAGCTATCAAATCAGCTATCAAATCAGCTATCAAATCAGGTATTAAATCAACAATCAAGTCAGCTATCAAATCAGCTATCAAATCAGCTATCAAATCAGTTATCAAATCAGCTATCAAATCAGCTATCAAATCAGCTATCAAATCAGCTATCAAATCATTTATCAAATCAGGTATTAAATCAGCAATCAAATCAGCTATCAAATCAGTTATCAAATCAGGTATTAAACCAGCAATCAAATCAGGAACGGCTAATACTTAGGACTAGCTGCCACCAGGCTCCAACCCTGCGCAGTGGAACACTAACCCTAGTAAACATTAAGAGGGTTTGATACACCAATAGTGAATGAGGAATCTATCACATACTGCAATACAATAATAAAAATCCCCCCAAAATCCCCAAACTCCAAACCCCAAACCCCCAAAATCACCTTCCACCTGACCTACTGATATATATCTGCTAGCCTGATCCATTTACAACAGCATTACTCTGATAATATATATCTTAGTAATAATTAAGAAGAAAATATAGTACAGCCCAAGGACTGGACGTCTCACGTCCGTCTCTCTGGGAAATCAGGGACGTAGTGACTTGCCAGCGGCCATGTTGGCCGAGAACGACTTTGTTGCCTACTGGGCAAGTCACTCCAAACTTCCTCCTTCGAATAACAGCAGCTCAAAACATAAATATTTACATCTAGATCATACAGTACCTAATTAGATATGTACGTAATATAATACAATATATGCAAAACCTCATGGTACATAAGAATATATGAAACAATATGTGCTAAACACATTAGGAAGTCATTTTTATGTACATCTGGCAATACTAGCTGGAGACAATTCACCAAGGGTCAGGGGGGTTATGGGAGGGGGGGAGTGGGGGAGGGGAGCTCTCAGGGGTAAAGCACCAAGCCATTACGACTATATAGCACTTGGAAGGGGTTCAGGATAAGGATTAGGGATGGTATGGGGGGGGGGGAAGGAATGGTGCCCAACCACTTAAAAGGTCGGGAATTGAACGCTGACCTGCATGAAGCGAGACCGTCGCTCTACCGTCCGGCCAATGTGGTTGGGGGGGGGGGGGGGGTATGGGAGGAGTTCCAGCAATTACCGATCGATCGATCGTTTACGACTTAAAGTACCGCATATTCACATACCTCAAGTATATACGTGTAGGAATATCCATAAGCTTCTGCAATTTCACCAAAGATTACTAAGAGTAAGTTAATCAAGTAATATGTGACTATATAGTCACATATTACGGTGCATGAACATCCATAAGTAAATACACACTTACACCGTATATTTACTCTGGTGAATGTCTGGTCATAACGACAAGGGACATCCTTAAATTTTTTTAAATTTCAAATTTAAATTAAATTTTTTTTTAAATTTCATGCCCGAAACGCTTTGCGTAATAGTGGCTTTAGGCATTGTATGTACTAGCTCTACCTATAAGTCAAACAATCCTTATAAATATTTATTGTATGTATGTACCTTACCTAAATAAAATTGTATTGTATTGTATTGTATTAAAGGATTAAGGGCATCATTGCAACACTACGGACATCTTTGCAAGACGACATATAACACTATAGGTACATCCCTGCAACAGTTGGGACATCCGTGCTACATGATAAACATCCATGTAACGCTAGCAGTTACTGCAACACTATGGATATCCTTGCAATACTACGGACATCCCAGCAACGATATGGACATTCTAACACCAGTACGATATTCATGAAACACTACGTCCATCTTTGCAACAATAGGGAAATTGTTGCAACAATTGGAATTTTTTGCAACAATAGGGACATCTTTGTAACAATATGACAATCTTTGCAACAATATGGTTATCCTTGCAACAATAGTGCTATATTTGCAACAATATGACTATCTTTGCAACAATATGGACATCATTGCAACAATCCTGCTACACAGATTTCAATGCGACTTTACCAAGAAGTAAACTTATCTAGAGAGAGAAAAGGAATATTATTAAATAACTTTAAAACCTTTTAAAAAAGATGTTTCATGAAAGTTAATTATTCACAGAAACTCTTAACACAGAAACATTCACTGGTAACTTTTGCGCTTCCATAATTTATCGTTTTATTTTGTTTAAAATAACGAATGTGTCGTTGGCTGGGAGACATGTGTCCGCTCACCCAACCTATTATGTTCCATCTCGCAACAACACGCTGCAATATGCAACTGATTATACAGCTGTATGCTGGGGTTGGGGGCTGAATCATTATTGTACATTTAGTCCTAACTGGCATAAAACAATTATAACATAGGATAAGGCTTAAGATGAGCTGTGGGAAGGGACAGCTCTCAGGCTATTAACACGATGAGCTGGGGGAAGGGGACAGCTCTCAGGCTATTAACACGATGAGCTGGGGGAAGGGACAGCTCTCAGGCTATTAACACGATGAGCTGGGGGAAGGGGACAGCTCTCAGGCTATTAACACGATGAGCTGGGGGAAGGGGACAGCTCTCAGGCTATTAACACGATGAGCTGGGGGAAGGGGACAGCTCTCAGGCTATTAACACGATGAGCTGGGGGAAGGGGACAGCTCTCAGGCTATTAACACGATGAGCTGGGGGAAGGGGACAGCTCTCAGGCTATTAACACGATGAGCTGTGGGAAGAGACAGCTCTCAGGCTATTAACACGATGAGCTGGGGGAAGGGACAGCTCTCAGGCTATTAACACGATGAGCTGGGGGAAGGGGACAGCTCTCAGGCTATTAACACGATGAGCTGTGTGAAAGGAGAGCTCTATTAAGAGTCAGAATTCGTTGCTTATTGTACCCACCCACTAATAAAAACAGTTATGTTAATAGCTGGTTGATGGGATTCTGGGAGTACTTCTACTCCTCAAGCCCGGCCCGAGGCCAAGGTTGATTTGTGAGAGTTTGGTCCACCAGGCAGTTGCTTGCAGTGGGCCGCAGGCCCACATACCCACCACAGCCCGGTTGGTCCGGCACTCCTTGGAGAAAATGATCTAGTTTTCTCTTGAAGATGTCCACGGCTGATCCGGCAATATTTCTTATGCTCGCTGGGAGGACGTTGAACAACCGTGGACCTCTGATGTTTATACAGTGTTCTCTGATTGTGTCTATGGCACCTCTGCTCTTCACTTGTTCTATTCAGCATTTTCTTCCATATCGTTCACTCCAGTATGTTGTTATTTTACTGTGTAGATTTGGTACTTGGCCCTCCAGTATCTTCCACGTGTATATTATTTGATATCTCTCTCATCTTATTTCTTGTGAGTATATTTGGAAAGCTTTGATACGATCCTCTATGTATGCCGTATATGTTCTTTGTATTCCCTCTATTTCAGCAATCTCTCCTGCTCTGAAGGAGAAAGTGAGTACTGAGCAGTACTCAAGACGGGACAGTACAAGTGATTTGAAGAGTACAACCATTGTGATGGGATCCTTGGATTTGAAAGTTCTCGTAATCCATCCCATCATTTTTCTGGCTGACGCAATATTTGCTTGGTTATGCTTCCTAAACGTTAGGTCGTGATACATCATTATTCTCATATCCTTTACATACTGCTTTCCTACTATGGGCAGATTTTATTGTGTTGTGTACCCTGTATTATGTTTAAGGTCCTCATTTTTACCGCACATGAGTACCTGGAATTTATCACTGTTAAACATCATGTTATTTTCTGCAGCCCAGTCGAAAATTTTATTAATATCTGCTTGAAGTTTTTCAATGTCTTCAGCCGATGTAATTTTCATGCTGATTTTTGTGTCATCTGCAAAGGATGATACTAAGCTGTGACTTGTATTTTTGTCTATATCTGAAATGAGAATAAGGAAAAAGCAGTGGTGCAAGGACTGTACCCTGAGGTACAGAGCTTTTAACTGCGCTTGGACTGGATTTTATATGATTGACTGTTACTCGTTGTGTCCTGTTTGACAGAAAACTGAGTATCCAGCGTTCTGTTTTACCGGTTATTCTTATTGACCTCATTTTGTGTGCTCACTCCATGATCACATTTATCGAAAGCCTTTGCGAAGTTCGTGTATATCACATCAGCATTCTGTTTTTCTTCTAATGCCTCAGTGACTGTCGTAGTGATCAAGAAGCTGTGAGAGGCACGATCTTCCCGCTCGAAATCCATGTTGGCCTGGGTTGTGAAGGTCATTGGCCTCCGTGAAATTGATGACCTGACTCCTAATAATACTCTCAAATCCTTTTATTATGTGGGACGTTACTGCAACTGGTCTATAATTCTTTGCCAATGCTTTACTCCCTCCCTTGTGTAGAGGGGCTATGTCTGCTACTCTGGTATCTGGTACATCTGATATCTCCCCCGTGTCCAAGCTCTATACTGAGTGCCTGTGCTACTGGTACCTTGCATTTCTTTATAAATATTGAATTCCATGAATCTGGACCCGGAGCTGAATGGGCATGTTTTCAATTTATCTTTCAAAATTTAGTACGCTCATGTTGATATCATTTATGTTTACAGAGGTTTGGATATCACGCATAAAGAAATTGTCAGGATTTTCCAATTTCATGTTGTTTATTGCAGTGCTAAACATATCCTCATACTGTTTTTTTTAGGATTTCACTAATTTTTTTGTCATCCTCCGTGTATGAACCTTCACTCGTATGAATAGGTCCAATACTAGCAGTGGTTTTTGCTTTTGATTTCGCATATGTGAAGAAGTATTTTGGATTTTTCTTTATTTCCTGAATTATCCTGAAGAAATAATAACAAAATAATAACATCAATAGAGGCCTCTCTAAGTGTGATTTTCATGGACTCAGATGTGAATTTCTTCAGAGGGTGTTAGTGCGAATAATATTAGTTTTTTCTCGGAGACCAATAAAGTTGTTTCCCTGCTGACTAAAAATAAATTTTCAGAGAATACATATGCAATATATTGCATAAATAAATATGCAATATATTGCATATATAAATATGCAATATATTGCATTTGTATCGTCATACAAATGGAATATAAGTATCTAGAAAACACCAGTTTACTTGTACTGAAAAGTGAAGGTCGAGATATCTGCGAGACTGAAAGTTGAGAGATGGGTGGATGCTCAGATCACTCAGCCGTCACAAACATGTGATACAGGAAAGCATCTTTGACGACCTCTTGATTGATATACCGTGAGCGTCGATATAGCGGTGAGAGGCAAGATATAGTTGGCTGCTTGGTGATATACGATTAGTTATGACTGGCATTATAGGGACGTGTTGACGAAGCATGAGAGGGTTATCTTATGGACAATATCTTATATATTGACATTGCCGGCACTTAAAGAAGCATAGATTGCCGGCAACGACACACGCTTTAGAGCAAAGAAAAAAGAAATATGACGAAGAACAGAAATATCGAGTCCTGGCGTGGCGCAATTGCTGCGAGAAAAAAGCATATTGGTGAAGCATATCGTGAACAGTGAATTGTGAGAAAGGGCCCCTAGGGGTCATGGCGAGGCCCGAGCAGTAACGGGTGCAGCATGCGAAGGATACGTGCAGGCTGGGATGGAAAGGGGAAACAGCATGAGAGGAATGTGTTGAGACGGACATGGTGGGAGAGGGAGAGCGTGGGAGGGATATGTTGAAGCACGAATACAAGCTCAATAACATTGGAGCAATATATTGTGACACGAATGGTAAGGAAGAGAAGGATAAGGACTGGGGAAACACAGTTCAAGAATGAACCTTTTTTCCGATAGATTATTGGACTGGAAAATACAACAAATCTAAACAAATTTTATTTCATTGCTTCGCAAGATATAATCAAAGTTAAAAAAAAAAATCTGGAGGGACGGAGACTCCAGGTGACTTGGGAACTCTAAACCAATATTGTACTAAGTGTAAGATTAAGCTAAGGAAGGCAGTACCCAACTAGTCACAACCCTCGGTTCAAGATTTGTGTAAAATTTGGATTTTTTTACAAAGTCTTTCAACGAGTATTCACCTTGCATATATACATATCCCTGGTTTAAACTTAACCTTACTTAACCATACTTAGCGTAACCTAAGCTAAGCTAAGCATAGGATACGTAATCAATCCTAACCAAGCATAATTTATTAGGTATAACCTAGCCTAATCGAACCTAACCTATCCTAACCTAACTGTGTTTATATCTAAACCATTTTAATTTTTTTATAAACCATTTATGAATTTCAATTTATCTATCCTGTCGATGAATATGACAGTTATGGATTCCATCCAATCACGTGTATCTTCCTTCAACAATTTTTTTTTTGTTCAACTTACGTGGGCGAAATATTTTGATATTTTGAACAATGATGGTACAACCTTCCATGTTGATTTTCACATGCATTGGTTCCTCGTTCAGTGGATTGAAAGGTGACTCAAATCAAATGACTCTTTAGCTGTCGAACTGTCGATCATCGTTATCATCACTTTTGATATCCGACCGCTGTTAGTCGGACTGTTCGTAACCCGCACAGTGTTCTAACTGCACAGATGTTCTAACTGCCCAGCCTTTTATCGGACATGTATGCCTTATAAGTCCAAATAGGACATCCTAAATAAGTAAAAAAAAAGCGATTTAATTCTCCGAGTTGAAACGCAATGTCGCGCGGATTGGCTTGTTCTCCGGGATTGGACACCCTCTCTTCTGCCCATCTCCTGTTCTGTAAACAAATCCACAAGGGCCGTGACCAGGATTCGAACCTACCTCCGAGAGCGTCCCAGTCGCTGCCTTAATCATCTGAGCTACGACATGCGGCATTTTATGCGATTTTATGCATGTAAGCAACACGATTACAAATTCTGTAACCTTGTGATAGATCCTGTCTTCTCTACCAGCTCGCCTGTTCCTCTCCTCTTCCACCTCAGTCTCATGCCATGAAAACTCCTCTTTCCGTTCTCCTTCCCTTATACGTGTCCACTCTTCCGACCCTAGTTCTGTCAGACTGTTCGTGGTTGTTCCTTGTCTTTCCTCATTCTCTTATCTCGTATGTATATATTCTGAGGTCGTTAGGCTTCAGGCCGCATTGTTCTTCCTCTGCCTTCCCCTCTGTCTTCTGTTCCATTCCGGACACTGGCTGTCCACGCCATTGACCACTCATGTCTTAATAACCTTCGATTTTCTTTTCCACTCGAGTCAAAATGCTGTTTATTGAGTCTACCTGTCCCCTTGTTCCTCCCTTCCACATCTTGCTGAGGAACGGGAATGGAACGGTTCTCGACCCCAGCCATCTGGACGACCTCCTTCCTGTCTCTTCCAGCTGGCGACGTACACTTTCCTCTGTCTCGTGTCTTACGTGCTCAGTAGTTAATGTTTATTTCTGTCTTTTTTAAGTCCTATTTCCCTCTAAGTACACTATGTGCTGCTACCTCCCCCTCTCACTCAACCCTGTCTATCCACCTCTGCTCTCTACCGAATCCCAATCAACCTATTTATTTTGTTACTAACTTGACCTAAGACCTCAAAGCATAATACTATCCCATTTTTTGTCAACATTGGCTGTCAATATGTATTTTATAGCAGTCTTTTGGTTCTTCACCGAGTTTATTATTCAATGAAACATATGATAAATTATATGTTTAATGCAATGAGCTTTACTCTCTAATTGACCATTAGAGAGTGATACAGTATATCTCTCACACTATATTGTTATAGTAACTATATTGTTATAGTAAGTTTGTGTATATCTCTGCTGCTACTGACTTGACCCATAGTGGTGCTGCTGTCTTGACCCATAGTGGTGCTACTGTCTTGACCCATAGTGGTGCTGCTGTCTTGACCCATAGTGGTGCTGCTGTCTTGACCCATAGTGGTGCTACTGTCTTGACCCATAGTGGTGCTACTGTCTTGACCCATAGTGGTGCTACTGTCTTGACCGATAGTGATGCTACTGCTTTTCATCTCCTTGTTATTGAGTCAAAGACCTACGCCACTGCCACTCATATTATCGCGAAGCGTTGCATACCTTCTGTTCTGTTCCTCTTTTACTCTCGATATATGCCTGCCTCTTGTCTTGATCTTTAGCACCTATTAGACTTTGTGTGGAAATCCGTGCTCCTTTGAGGTGATTTTTAACTGTCGACTGTTGTCTAGACTTTGTCTTAAAAAGTCTTTCAAGCTCGTAACCAGCTCCTAAAAGACATGCATCCGGGGATTTATCTTTGAGCTTTATTGTTTTGTTTGCTATCTCTTCAACCTTGACTGATTTTAAATTCTCGTCTTCTACTTGAGTGCCTTTCATTCATCACATTTCCCAGAGTTTATACGATGAATTAACCGGTGTTCTGATTAGCGGATCTTCGAAATTAGTATCGCCTTTCGTACCTCCCGTGGTCTCTGCAAACTCCTATTCCTGCCTGTGTTATGTACTGCCTTCTGCCCCTTTTGCAGGGCCCCTGTTGCCTCTCTTCCTGCTCTTCTATTTTCCGCAAGGGTAGGCAGTTTACAGGACTCTCGCCTGCACCTCCACCATGTTTTTCTTTGTGTTGTTCCATCCTTCCCCTCGTGGAGGGTTCCCCTCGTGGAGGGTTCCCCTCGTGGAGGGTTCCCCTCGTGGAGGGTTCCCCTCGTGGAGGGTTCCCCTCGTGGAGGGTTCCCCTAGTGGAGGGTTCCCCTCGTGGAGGGTTCCCCTAGTGGAGGGTTCCCCTCGTGGAGGGTTCCCCTCGTGGAGGGTTCCCCTCGTGGAGGGTTCCCCTCGTGGAGGGTTCCCCTCGTGGAGGGTTCCCCTAGTGGAGGGTTCCCCTCGTGGAGGGTTCCCCTCGTGGAGGGTTCCCCTAGTGGAGGGTTCCCCTCGTGGAGGGTTCCCCTAGTGGAGGGTTCCCCTTGTGTAATTTTTGCAAAGCCTTGACCTACACGGCGAGTGCTCACACCACTCCGAATTTTCGGAGTACTTTTTTTTTTGTCCTTTAATGTTTGACCTGCAATTCAAGTGTTCTATCTCCTGATCAAATCTGTTTCCACCGCCTTCCCACGGCAAATATAACATGTTGACAGTAGATATTGTATGTAGGCTTTCAACCAGCGGGGGTTTTCCCTGACCAGGTCTTTCTTTTTGTGATTGTGGTCGACTTTCGCAGTTCCCTCGATCCTCTTGCGTCTTCTTGTCAGATATCAATACGGATTATTTCTCAGTTTTAACACATTTAAAAGGGTCGAGTTTTACTTGGTAATAAATCTAATGAATTCTCTGATGCCCAGCTGCTGAAGGAAGGGAAGGGTAGTATCAGGAGAAAGCACCGAACCATTACGACTATATAGCACTTAGAAGGGGTCAGGATAAGGATTTGGGATGGGACGGGCGGAAGGAATGTTGCCTTGCTGAAGGAGGATATTCATGCTTGACTCATGAGCTCGGGTACTTCGGATAGCAATCAGCGGACTGTTAAATGTTGCCTCTGCCCACGTCCCAGCCCAACCACTTGTGGTGGACAGTAGAGCAACGGTCTCGCTTCCTGCAGGTCGGCGTTCAATTTCCGACCGTCCAAGTGGTTGGGCACCATTCCTTTCCTCCCCCGTCCCGTTCCAAATTCTAATTCTGATCCCTTCCCCCAGGGCTGTAGAGGTGTAATGGCTTGGCACTTTTCCCCTGATAGTTCCCTTCCTTTCCCTATGGCGTCATAGGAGTGGGAGACAGCTCTGGTGTGAGGTGTGAGTCTCCTACAGCCCAGGGGAACGGCAGGTGTCAACACGCGCTAAACTCCTGGTATCGCGTTAATGTAACCTTATCTTCCCCCTCATGCTCCTGTTCCTCTGACTGGTCGTAGGTCTTCCGCGCCCAATGTCCCTTTGAGTCACGTGGCCTTCGAGAAGGTCCTTGAGCTTATCTTGAGATGATTTCTGGGCTTAGCTTACCCTGCGGCCCGGTCCTCGACCAAGCCTCCTTTTTGCTATACCCTTCCCCCCTCCCAGGAAGCAGCCCGTAGCAGCTGTCTAACTCCCAGGTACCTATTTACTGCTAGGTGACAGGGGCATCAGGGGTGAAAGAAACATTTTGCCCATTTGTCTCCGCCTCCACCGGGGATCGAA
Source organism: Procambarus clarkii (assembly GCF_040958095.1). NCBI lineage: Eukaryota > Metazoa > Arthropoda > Malacostraca > Decapoda > Cambaridae > Procambarus > Procambarus clarkii. Next base: position 39,825,320 of record NC_091182.1, read on the forward strand.
CCCAGAACCTCAGGAGTACGAATACAGAGGGCTGTCCACTCAGCTGTCAGGCGGCCGTATTAGAGAGCCTGACAGCGCCTAAATATCTATGGCATTGCTCGTGTGATACTTGTTTGGATTTAGTAATGGCGCCTTGAGTAATGTTCGGGACCTTGCTTAATATCTCATGACTCGGGCGTTCCTGAAGTGTCCACTCGGCTTGGTGTTCTCCTTGGATAACTATTTACTTATATTAAAAATATAACACATTTCCAGGACTATGAAGACACGATAACGACATCCCCCGTCTTGGGACATCCAGGGCAAGAAATGCCCAGGATGTCATTAAGAAATGCCTAATGAAATGCCTGTTAGATATAGCTAATGTTAATGTTATAGCAGTGTGATAGATGAAGCCTGTGAGTCACTCGACCTGGGGAGGTTGTTGGGGCAGTGATCACTCCAAGGCGGTCTAGCAACCGTGAAACTTCCTAGTAAAAATGTCTTAAAATATACCAAAAATTCCCGAGAATTTTGTGAAAAAGTACGAAATAAGTTTTATATAATTTTTCGCAAAGACCTAAATTGCGAGATAACTCAGAGTGTGGCAGTAACGAGGAGAAGTCACAAAGCCAGTATAACTGTAGCCATTAGAAGGGATAGGAGGAGTTTTGACATGAGAACAATGTGGGATCGAACTCCGACACTGCAAGAACAAAGGCTATTCAAACACCGACAAGTTTATGGAGAGATAATGTAATAAACATTTGTTGTCTCATTTCTAAACAAGTGTTGCCACATATATCAATTTACTTTTCCTTGAGCACGTTGCCATAGTTCAATAATACAACATAATTATTGCTGGCAACCCTATTAGATGATTAGACGCTAAGATAAGAAGTCATCTGAGTTTACAATTTGTATTTACAAACCTGTCTCTAAATCTAAACCTGTCTCACGACGGTTAAGACCGTCGTGAGACAGGTTAGTTTTACCCTACTGTTAAACTGTGTCGTAGCGACAGCAGTCCTGCTCAGTACGCGAGGAACGGCAGGTCAGGACAATAATATATCCTAGTGAAAATATCCTAATGAAAGTTAATAATTGTTACAATGTTGTTGTGTTTATATATATAAACACATAAACACATGTGTTTATATATATAAAATACTCACCTATTTTTACTCGCCTATTTGTGCATGCAGGATCGAGCTCTAGCTCTTGGAACCCACTTTTCTAGCTGTTGGTTGTCTAATGTGATGAGTCCTGGCCTATTTCTTTACCATACCTGCTTTTAAAGTTATGGATGGAGTTAGCCTTTACAACCTGTTCATTTAGATCACTCCATTTACTCACTACCCATGACGCTAAATGAAAATTTTCTAACACCTCTTTGACAAAAATGACACATGCCTATTACGGCTCTATGACCCACACACACATGTACTTAACTATTTGTACTCACCTAATTGTGCTTGCGGGGGTTGAGCTTTGGTTCTTTGGTCCGCCTCTCAACTGTCAATCAACTAATGTACAGGTTCCTGAGCCAACTGGGCTCTATGATATTTTCACTTGAAGATGTGTATGGAGTCAGCCTCCACCACATCACGTCCGGGCCAACAGCCTTTTTCACGTCCAGGTCCAACAGGTGTCTCTTGATCTCATATCTCGTAATTTCGAACCCTTCCAAGGCCGCCAGGTTTACTGCCCCCTCTCCTAGCACAGTGACCTCACCTTGTTCTATTGTGAAGACCTGCTGGAACCTCTTGTTGTGTGAGTGCGTGTGTATTTTGCAAGCAAGTAACACAACACCGAACATTCCCAAACAAGTATCAAAACAGCGCCCGTTATCAAGCAAGCAAAACACAGCTTCCTACGCCAAGCAACACAACAATGGCTGTTACCAAGAAAGCCACACAATACTACCGTTACCAAACAAGCAACACAACATTAACCATAACCAAGCAAATAACACTTTAAAAATAGTCATCAGACAAACGATAGAAGAACAACACCAGAATGACAGAGGGTTGAACCCCACTAAACGAAACAAGAACGACCAAAGGGTGTACCTCACTACACGACACCCAAAACAACACAGGGTTTGACAACACTAGACACGACAGCGACAAATGGGTGAATCCCAACACATAACACACCAGAATGTCACAGCGTTCAACACCAATACAGGAAACACAAGAACGACACAGGTTTCAACCTAACGACACGACACCCAGTACGGTACAGGGCTGGGTCCCACAACACGACAGCCCACAGCGACACATTGCTGAACCCCCACAACACGACAGGCCAAGAGCCCTCTACCTTCACATGAGACGGGATCACTCCCTCGTAAGACAAAGGAGAGCGCCATATAAAGGTCCATTACTTTCAAGTTACACAAAGAGGTAATTTCTCGAGGCGTCATGAACCCGACTTAACTCTCTCACTCCGAGACATTACTCCTGTGTAAAGTTCTTCCAAACAAGGTATTAAATACCACAACAGGATATTTTCATCCCTTTTATGGTGCTAGAATTACTCAATATTTCCATAACCGACTCAACATTTGAAGCATATTTTCTCTATAAACTAAGCTGAGCTAAGCTAGAACTACTGAGAGAATCATCAATTGATGCTAAAATTGAGAGATATTTTGGGAGAATAATAGCAATCCAAAAATATACAGTCTGCCCAGCCCTCTACCTTGCCTGATCATTCCTGTGAGGCATGATTTACCCTCCCTAAACCCATACTGATGTGTAACAAAGTTCTTTCGCTCCAGATGTTCCACTAGCTTTTTCGCACAATCTTCTCTATCATCTTGAATGGTATGCAAGTTAGGGACACTGGCCTGTAGTTCAATGCCTCCTACCTATCACCCTTCTTGTGTAGAGGAACTACATTGGCCGTCTTCCACACCCTCAGGAAGCAGCTCCGTAACAGCTGTCTAACTCCCAGGTACCTATTTACTACTAGGTAACAGGAGCATCGGGGTGAAAGAAACTTTGCCCATTTGTTTCTGCCTGGTCCGGGAATCGAACCCCGGGACACAGAATTACGAGACCTGCGCGCTGTCCGCGCAGCTACCAGACCCCCTGTACTGTCTCTTTGGTTTACTGTGTGTGGGTGTCTCTATGTGTGTGCGTGTGTGTGTGCGAAGAAGTACATAGTAGATTGTACTTCTGTGTCCCGGGAAATCGAACCCCGGGACACAGAATTACGAGGCCTGCGCGCTGTCCGCTCAGCTACCAGACCCCCCTGTACTGTCTCTTTGGTCTCCTGTGTGTGGGTGTCTCTATGTGTGTGCGTGTGTGTGTGCGAAGAAGTACATATTAGATTGTACAGAGAACATAGGCAAGAGACAATTAGAGAGGCAGAGTCCAATAACAAACAGCCAGTTCCTGCAGGCCAAAATACTTAAAAACGAATTGGTAAAATAGATATAATTGAAGATACGCTCCATTCACAGCTTCCAATGTAGATATGATAGGGCCCAAACGGCTCAGGAACCTGTACACTAGTTCTAATAGTTGAAAATAGTATCAAATAGGAGAAGCTCAACCCCCTCAAGCACAATTAAGTGAGTGCACACACACACACACACACACACACACACACACACACACACACACACACACACACACACACACACACACACACACACACAGGAGACCAAAGGGACAGTACACAATGAAGAGGAACTGCCTACCTGTGATGATTCGGGAAAGAAACCTGGGAGTGGACGTAACACCTAATCTAACTCCTAAGGCACATATAAATAGGATATCGACAGCAGCGTACTCTACACTGGCAAAAAGTTACAACATCATTCAGAAACCTAAGTAAGGAGGCATTTAGGGCGCTATACGCTGCCTACGTGAGACCAGTCTTAGAGAATGCTGCACCATCATGGAGTACCCACCTGATGAAACACAGAAGGAAACTGGAAAAGGTTCAGAAATTTGCAACGAGACTCGTCCCAGCGTTACGAGGGATGGGATATGAAGAGCACCTGAAGGAACTGAACCTTACGAAACTAGAAAAAAGAAGGGAGAGGAGGGGATATGATCGGAACATATAAAATACTCAGAGAAATTGACTGAGTGGACATAGACGAAATGTTCATTCGATATAGTAACAGAACGAGGGGACATGGATGGAAGCTGGAAACTTAGATGAGTCACAGAGATGTTAGGAGATTTTATTTTAGCGTGAGAGTAGTGGAAAAATGGAATGCACATAAGGAACAGGTTGTGGCAGCAAATTATATTCATAATTTTCAACCTAGATATGTGTGGAAAAATCCTAGCAACTTTAAATTCTTTTTGAATTCTGTAAATACTCAAATATATATTTATTTTTTAATTGACTTTTATATGATATTTTTATCTGATTATTTTTCTTAGTTAGTTCTTAGTAATAAGTTTATTAATTAGATAGTTGTAAGTAATTAAGTAAATAAGTAAGTGAGTGGACTGTATGTACTGATTCAGCTGCTTGAATTTATCTCACACAATTGGGAGGACAATTTGTAGCTTAAACCACTTTGAGATGGCTCCTTCATAAACCACAAATTGTTTACCTAGTCTTTGATATAAATTATAAATCATACCACATATGATGGTCTAATCTACTATTATTTCACAATAAATGTTATTTATAATTACTAATACTATGTCTACATTATTGTACAAAAAAAGTGCTTAGCTGTTCCTGTTGATTGGGCCTGCTAAGGCTATGTAATTATAGCATCAAAATTGGGTGTGCCACACCGTGCCTCTGAGTGCCACGTAATGGCGGCTGTCTGGAGGCCTACAAACCTTGATGGACAGTTAATGGAAGCAATTTCTATAAATATGTTGGGAACCAGCTTCCTGCTTCACCAACTTCCCTCACAATTACCTGCTTGGGATGTAAGGAATTAATAAAGGTTCCCTAAACATATAATTACAGATATGACATGTAATATGTGTGTGTAGAGCTGAGTACTTACGTAATAGTGGGTTTAATCATACATTATAACCGCCTACCTATTCATGAATAAAAATCACCAAATTTATACAAAAATACTTGGTAAGACAGATACTGGTCTCATCACAATCGACTTGAGAATGGTCCAGGACGGACCGAAACGTCGTCGTCCCTTCAACTTCTAGTGTGTGGTCTGGTCAACATACTTCAGCCACGTTATTGTGACTCATCGCCTGCATACAGATACTGGTGTTCCTGTGGTTGTAGAGGTATTGTTGTTGTAGATCTCTTGGGATAGAGTATGTCTATCGTGCGAGACTACTATCACAATTCTCTGGAACACTCTCATGTCGTTTTGTTATGATTCTCTCTCTGTGTGAAGTGACGCTCCCTTCATCCTTGTTCCAATGTTTTGGTTCTACTTCTTAGATTTAATTTTACAGTAACAAGGGAGTCAAGCTGTGTTTTGGTGTTAGTAATTAGTTTACTAACAAAACTAATTAATTAATTAGTTTTCTGCCCGAAACGCTGCGCGTGCTAGTGGCTTTACAAGACTGTAATTACCATAATTGTATCCTCACATTCCTTATGTACATTCTTGTATATGCATAAATAAATAAACAAATAAATAATTATATTCAGTCCTAGTGAACACTTTTTTATTAAATTTAAACACTAGACTGTTGTTTAAACAAAATTAGAGTAATAATAAATACGTGGCGTCAATGACGTCACGGAATCACCCATGCTCTTTTCTTTAAAGGGATAACTCATGTTATTATGTGTGTCGGATTTTCGACAATAAGATAGGGAAATGGGACAGGCGTCACTGCTGTAAACGACTGATGGCTCGAAAGGCGAGATCCAAGAGCCAATGCTCGATCCTGCAGGCACAAATAGGTGAGTACAAATAGATGAGTACACACAGACACAATCACCCACACATAGAGATATACACACGGACACACGCCCACACACACACAGGCCAGATGAGTACCCAGATGAGCCACAGAGACGTTAGAAAGAATTTTTTCAGTGTCAGAGTAGTTGATAAATGGAATGCCCTAAGAAGTGATGTGGTGGAGGCTGACTCCATACACAGTTTCAAATGTAGATATGATAGAGCCCAGTAGGCTCAGGAATCTGTACACCAGTTGATTGACAGTTGAGAGGCAGGACCAAAGAGCCAAAGCTCAACCCCCGCAAGCACAATTAGGTGAGTACACAGAGACAAAGACCCACACCCACATAGAGATATATACACACGGACGCACATACATAGTCTTACATTGGAACATACACATGCTGTTACGTTAAGTGGGATTCAGCAGTCATACCGAGCTGTTGGTATACTTTACCTAGCATAACAAACAAAAAGTGCCTTAAAAACCTTAAATGTAAATATGGAGAACAGGTGAAAGTCAAAGCCAAACTGAAAATAACAGTTCAATTTAATAAAATAAAAGTTAAATAATAAAAAAAAAAAAATTACGTTAACACCTACAATGCAACTGCCTTTATACACCTAATTTATAAGCCCCCCCAACGCTCCCTCCCCCTCCCCCCGCTCCCTCCCCCTCCCCCCCCCTCCCCCCCCCCCCAAAAAAAATACATAGAAACACAAACACTATTTTCAACTCTATGGCCCAAACACTGACACCAACAACACAGTATAAACTACAGTACTACAAGAGACTCTACCTAACACCTGTTAAGGACCTGCCTCAGCATGTCATCAGGAGCGAGATGTTAACCCAACAGAGCGTCTGAGGTGACTAACTACACCCTCTCGTTCCTGCCAGACATCAACTACCTTGTCTCCCTGTAGGGTGGGTGGTGTGAGTCTCCCTGTAGGGCGGGTGGTGTGAGTCTCCCTGTAGGGCGGGTGGTGTGAGTCTCCCTGTAGGGCGGGTGGTGTGAGTCTCCCTGTAGGGTGGGTGGTGTGAGTCTCCCTGTAGGGCGGGTGGTGTGAGTCTCCCTGTAGGGCGGGTGGTGTGAGTCTCCCTGTAGGGCGGGTGGTGGGAGTCTCCCTGTAGGGCGGGTGGTGTGAGTCTCCCTGTAGGGCGGGTGGTGTGAGTCTCCCTGTAGGGCGGGTGGTGTGAGTCTCCCTGTAGGGCGAGTGACGTGAGTCTCCCTGTAGGGCGGGTGACGTGAGTCTCCCTGTAGGGCGGGTGGTGTGAGTCTCCCTGTAGGGCGGGTGGTGTGAGTCTCCCTGTAGGGCGGGTGGTGTGAGTCTCCCTGTAGGGCGGGTGGTGTGAGTCTCCCTGTAGGGCGGGTGGTGTGAGCCTCCCTGTAGGGCGGGTGGTGTGAGTCTCCCTGTAGGGCGGGTGACGTGAGTCTCCCTGTAGGGCGGGTGACGCGAGCCTCCCTGTAGGGCGGGTGACGTGAGCCTCCCTGTAGGGCGGGTGGTGTGAGTCTCCCTGTAGGGCGGGTGGTGTGAGTCTCCCTGTAGGGCGGGTGGTGTGAGTCTCCCTGTAGGGCGGGTGGCGGGAGTCTCCCTGTAGGGCGGGTGACGTGAGCCTCCCTGTAGGGCGGGTGGGGTGAGCCTCCCTGTAGGGCGGGTGACGTGAGTCTCCCTGTAGGGCGGGTGACGTGAGCCTCCCTGTAGGGCGGGTGACGTGAGCCTCCCTGTAGGGTGGGTGGTGTGAGTCTCCCTGTAGGGCGGGTGGTGTGAGTCTCCCTGTAGGGCGGGTGGTGTGAGTCTCCCTGTAGGGCGGGTGGTGTGAGTCTCCCTGTAGGGCGGGTGGTGTGAGCCTCCCTGTAGGGCGGGTGGTGTGAGTCTCCCTGTAGGGCGGGTGGTGTGAGCCTCCCTGTAGGGCGGGTGGTGTGAGTCTCCCTGTAGGGCGGGTGGTGTGAGTCTCCCTGTAGGGTGGGTGGTGTGAGTCTCCCTGTAGGGCGTGAGTCTCCCTGTAGGGCGGGTGGCGTGAGTCTCCCTGTAGGACGGGTGACGTGAGTCTCCCTGTAGGACGGGTGGTGTGAGTCTCCCTGTAGGACGGGTGGTGTGAGTCTCCCTGTAGGGTGGGTGGTGGGAGTCTCCCTGTAGGGCGGGTGACGTGAGCCTCCCTGTAGGGCGGGTGGTGTGAGTCTCCCTGTAGGGCGGGTGGTGGGAGTCTCCCTGTAGGGCGGGTGACGTGAGCCTCCCTGTAGGGCGGGTGCTGTGAGTCTCCCTGTAGGGCGGGTGGTGTGAGTCTCCCTGTAGGGCGGGTGGTGTGAGTCTCCCTGTAGGGTGGGTGGTGTGAGTCTCCCTGTAGGGCGGGTGGTGTGAGTCTCCCTGTAGGGTGGGTGGTGTGAGTCTCCCTGTAGGGCGGGAGTCTCCCTGTAGGGCGGGTGGTGTGAGTCTCCCTGTAGGGCGGGTGGTGTGAGTCTCCCTGTAGGGCGGGTGACGTGAGTCTCCCTGTAGGGCGGGTGGTGTGAGTCTCCCTGTAGGACGGGTGGCGGGAGTCTCCCTGTAGGGCGGGTGACGTGAGTCTCCCTGTAGGGCGGGTGGTGTGAGTCTCCCTGTAGGGTGGGTGGTGTGAGTCTCCCTGTAGGGCGGGAGTCTCCCTGTAGGGCGGGTGGTGTGAGTCTCCCTGTAGGGCGGGTGGTGTGAGTCTCCCTGTAGGGCGGGTGACGTGAGTCTCCCTGTAGGGCGGGTGGTGTGAGTCTCCCTGTAGGGCGGGAGGTGTGAGTCTCCCTGTAGGGCGGGTGGTGTGAGTCTCCCTGTAGGGCGGGTGGTGTGAGTCTCCCTGTAGAGCGGGTGGTGTGAGTCTCCCTGTAGGGCGGGTGGGGTGAGTCTCCCTGTAGGGCGGGTGGTGTGAGTCTCCCTGTAGGGCGGGTGGTGTGAGTCTCCCTGTAGGGCGGGTGACGTGAGTCTCCCTGTAGGGCGGGTGGTGTGAGTCTCCCTGTAGGGCGGGTGGTGTGAGTCTCCCTGTAGGGCGGGTGGTGTGAGTCTCCCTGTAGGGCGGGTGGTGTGAGTCTCCCTGTAGGGCGGGTGGTGTGAGTCTCCCTGTAGGGCGGGTGACGTGAGTCTCCCTGTAGGGCGGGTGGTGTGAGCCTCCCTGTAGGGCGGGTGGCGTGAGCCTCCCTGTAGGGTGGGTGGTGTGAGTCTCCCTGTAGGGCGGGTGGCGTGAGCCTCCCTGTAGGGCGGATGGTGTGAGTCTCCCTGTAGGGCGGGTGGCGTGAGCCTCCCTGTAGGGCGGGTGGCGGGAGTCTCCCTGTAGGCCGGGTGGTGTGAGTCTCCCTGTAGGGCGGGTGGCGGGAGCCTCCCTGTAGGGCGGGTGGTGTGAGTCTCCCTGTAGGGCGGGTGGCGGGAGTCTCCCTGTAGGGCGGGTGGTGTGAGTCTCCCTGTAGGGCGGGTGGCGGGAGCCTCCCTGTAGGGCGGGTGGTGTGAGTCTCCCTGTAGGGTGGGTGGCGGGAGTCTCCCTGTAGGGCGGGTGGTGTGAGTCTCCCTGTAGGGCGGGTGGTGTGAGTCTCCCTGTAGGGCGGGTGGCGTGAGTCTCCCTGTAGGGCGGGTGGCGTGAGTCTCCCTGTAGGGCGGGTGGCGGGAGTCTCCCTGTAGGGCGGGTGGTGTGAGTCTCCCTGTAGGGCGGGTGGTGTGAGTCTCCCTGTAGGGTGGGTGGCGGGAGTCTCCCTGTAGGGCGGGTGGTGTGAGTCTCCCTGTAGGGCGGGTGGTGTGAGTCTCCCTGTAGGGCGGGTGGTGTGAGTCTCCCTGTAGGGCGGGTGGCGTGAGTCTCCCTGTAGGGCGGGTGGCGTGAGTCTCCCTGTAGGGCGGGTGGCGGGAGTCTCCCTGTAGGGCGGGTGGTGTGAGTCTCCCTGTAGGGCGGGTGGTGTGAGTCTCCCTGTAGGGCGGGTGGTGTGAGTCTCCCTGTAGGGCGGGTGGCGTGAGTCTCCCTGTAGGGCGGGTGGCGTGAGTCTCCCTGTAGGGTGGGTGGCGTGAGCCTCCCTGTAGGGCGGGTGGCGTGAGTCTCCCTGTAGGGCGGGTGGCGTGAGTCTCCCTGTAGGGCGGGTGGCGTGAGCCTCCCTGTAGGGCGGGTGGTGTGAGTCTCCCTGTAGGGCGGGTGGCGGGAGTCTCCCTGTAGGGCGGGTGGCGGGAGTCTCCCTGTAGGGCGGGTGGTGTAAGTCTCCCTGTAGGGCGGGTGGTGTGAGTCTCCCTGTAGGGCGGGTGGTGTGAGTCTCCCTGTAGGGCGGGTGGCGTGAGTCTCCCTGTAGGGCGGGTGGCGTGAGTCTCCCTGTAGGGTGGGTGGCGTGAGCCTCCCTGTAGGGCGGGTGGCGTGAGTCTCCCTGTAGGGCGGGTGGCGTGAGTCTCCCTGTAGGGCGGGTGGCGTGAGCCTCCCTGTAGGGCGGGTGGTGTGAGTCTCCCTGTAGGGCGGGTGGCGTGAGTCTCCCTGTAGGGCGGGTGGCGTGAGCCTCCCTGTAGGGCGGGTGGTGTGAGTCTCCCTGTAGGGCGGGTGGCGGGAGTCTCCCTGTAGGGCGGGTGGTGTGAGTCTCCCTGTAGGACGGGTGGCGTGAGTCTCCCTGTAGGGCGGGTGGTGTGAGTCTCCCTGTAGGGTGGGTGGTGTGAGTCTCCCTGTAGGGCGGGTGGCGTGAGTCTCCCTGTAGGACGGGTGGCGTGAGTCTCCCTGTAGGGCGGGTGGTGTGAGTCTCCCTGTAGGACGGGTGGCGTGAGTCTCCCTGTAGGGCGGGTGGTGTGAGTCTCCCTGTAGGGCGGGTGGCGGGAGTCTCCCTGTAGGGCGGGTGGTGTGAGTCTCCCTGTAGGGCGGGTGGTGTGAGTCTCCCTGTAGGGCGGGTGGTGTGAGTCTCCCTGTAGGGCGGGTGGCAGGAGTCTCCCTGTAGGGCGGGTGGTGTGAGTCTCCCTGTAGGGCGGGTGGTGTGAGTCTCCCTGTAGGGCGGGTGGTGTGAGTCTCCCTGTAGGGCGGGTGGTGTGAGTCTCCCTGTAGGGCGGGTGACGTGATGACTAAACTATCCCGCCGGTGGTTCAACAAGGAAGGGAACTATAAGGAGAAAGCGCCAAACAATTACGACTATATAGCTCCTTGAAGGGGTCAGGATAAGGGTTTGGGATAAGATGGGGGGGAAGGAATGGCGCCCCGAACCACTTGGACGGTCGGGGATTGAACGCCGACCTTCATGAAGCAAGACCGTCGCTCTACAGTCCAGCCCAAGTGGTCTAACAAGGAGTCAGCGCCAATCGCTCAAAACACCAAAAACCTTTGAACACAGATAATAATTTAATACAATCTTTTAATAATTTTTCTTTAAAATTTAAAGAAATTTTTAAATTTCTTTAATTTTTAAATTTTTTAAATAAAATTTTAAATTTTTTTTAAAAATCTTTTAATAATAGATAATCTTTTAATACACCTTTTAATATGCATCTATTCCTACATGTACACATGAAACATCTACATAAACTCTTGAAAGTAGTTAGGAGTTATCGATAACTGCTTGGGTGCAGCAAGTACTCAAGTAATGATGGTAGTTATGGGGCGACGAACACGAGCTAATATGCAAGCAGTGTATGAGCGAAGACCAGGGGCCAGATTCACAAAAGCACTTACGCAAGCACTTATGAACCTGTACATTTTATCTCAATCTTTGGTGACTTTATTTCCAATTATTAAACAGTTAATCAGCTCCGAAGCACCAGGAGGCTGTTTATAACAATAACAACAGTTGAATGGGAAGTTTTCATGCTTGTAATCTGTTTAATTAATGTAACCAAAGCCGTCAAAGATTGAGGGAAGATGTACACGTTCGTAAGTGCTTGCGTAAGTGCTTTCGTGAATCTGGCCCCAGAATCTTTCCTGCGTGTCGAAGGGTTCCTGGAAATAGCCTTAGCTACTCTATCCACTTGAGATGTATTTCTTTCTTGTCTCAATAAACATACTTGAACTTGAACTTGGGTTCCTGGATGCATGTGAGGACACAGGTGAATGCGTCATGACAAAACTGAATATTGATATATAATGAAACTCTGGAGACGACCTGAGACGACTAACGGACCTGACAACACTGCATCTGACAACGCAACACCTGACAACACTGCATCTGACAACGCAACACCTGACAACGCAACACCTGACAACGCAACATCTAACAACGCAACACCTGACAACGCAACACCTGACAACGCAACATCTAACAACGCAACACCAGACAACGCAACATCTAACAACGCAACACCTGACAATGCAACATCTAACAACGCAACACCTGACAACGCAACACCTGACAACGCAACACCTGACAACGCAACACCTGACAACGCAACACCTGACAACGCAACATCTAACAACGCAACACCTGACAATGCAACATCTAACAACGCAACACCTGACAACGCAACATCTAACAACGCAACACCAGACAACGCAACACCTAACAACGCAACACCTGACAACGCAACACCTGACAACGCAACACCTGACAATGCAACACCTAACAACGCAACACCGGACAACGCAACACCTAACAACGCAACACCTGACAACGCAACACCTAACAACGCAACACCTGACAACGCAACATCTAACAACGCAACACCAGACAACGCAACACCTAACAACGCAACACCTGACAACGCAACATCTAACAACGCAACACCTGACAACGCAACATCTAACAACGCAACATCTAACAACGCAACACCTGACAACGCAACACCTAACAACGCAACACCTGACAACGCAACACCTGACAACGCAACACCTGACAATGCAACACCTAACAACGCAACACCGGACAACGCAACACCTAACAACGCAACACCTGACAACGCAACACCTAACAACGCAACACCTGACAACGCAACATCTAACAACGCAACACCAGACAACGCAACACCTAACAACGCAACACCTGACAACGCAACATCTAACAACGCAACACCTGACAACGCAACATCTAACAACGCAACATCTAACAACGCAACACCTGACAACGCAACATCTAACAACGCAACACCAGACAACGCAACACCTAACAACGCAACACCTGACAACGCAACACCTGACAACGCAACACCTGACAACGCAACATCTAACAACGCAACATCTAACAACGCAACACCTGACAACGCAACATCTAACAATGCATCACCAAACAACGCAACACCTGACAACGCAACATCTAACAACGCAACACCTGACAACGCAACATCTAACAACGCAACACCAGACAACGCAACACCAGACAACGCAACACCTGACAACGCAACACCTGACAACGCAACACCTGACAACGCAACATCTAACAATGCATCACCAGACAACGCAACATCTAACAACGCAACACCTGACAACGCAACATCTAACAACGCAACACCAGACAACGCAACATCTAACAACGCAACACCTGACAACGCAACATCTAACAACGCAACACCTAACAACGCAACACCTGACAACGCAACATCTAACAACGCAACACCTGACAACGCAACATCTAACAACGCAACACCTGACAATGCAACATCTAACAACGCAACACCTGACAACGCAACACCTAACAACGCAACACCTAACAACGCAACATCTAACAACGCAACACCTGACAACGCAACATCTAACAACGCAACACCTGACAACGCAACATCTAACAACGCAACACCTGACAACGCAACACCTGACAACGCAACACCTGACAACGCAACACCTGACAACGCAACATCTAACAACGCAACATCTAACAACGCAACACCTAACAACGCAACATCTAACAACGCAACACCTGACAACGCAACATCTAACAACGCAACACCTAACAACGCAACACCTAACAACGCAACATCTAACAACGCAACATCTAACAACGCAACACCTGACAACGCAACACCTGACAACGCAACACCTGACAACGCAACATCTAACAACGCAACACCTGACAACGCAACACCTGACAACGCAACACCTGACAACGCAACACCTAACAACGCAACACCTAACAACGCAACACCTGACAACGCAACACCTGACAACGCAACATCTAACAACGCAACACCTGACAACGCAACACCTGACAACGCAACACCTAACAACGCAACACCTGACAACGCAACACCTGACAACGCAACACCTGACAACGCAACACCTAACAACGCAACACCTAACAACGCAACATCTAACAACGCAACACCTGACAACGCAACACCTGACAACGCAACACCTGACAACGCAACATCTAACAACGCAACACCTGACAACGCAACACCTGACAACGCAACACCTGACAACGCAACACCTGACAACGCAACACCTGACAACGCAACATCTAACAACGCAACATCTAACAACGCAACATCTAACAACGCAACACCTAACAACGCAACACCTAACAACGCAACATCTAACAACGCAACACCTGACAACGCAACATCTAACAACGCAACACCTGACAACGCAACATCTAACAACGCAACACCTGACAACGCAACATCTAACAATGCATCACCAAACAACGCAACACCTGACAACGCAACACCTGACAACGCAACACCTGACAACGCAACACCTGACAACGCAACATCTAACAACGCAACACCTGACAACCCAACACCTGACAACGCAACACCTGACAACGCAACACCTGACAACGCAACACCTGACAACGCAACATCTAACAACGCAACATCTAACAACGCAACACCTGACAACGCAACATCTAACAATGCATCACCAAACAACGCAACACCTGACAACGCAACACCTGACAACGCAACACCTGACAACGCAACATCTAACAACGCAACATCTAACAACGCAACACCTGACAACGCAACATCTAACAATGCATCACCAAACAACGCAACACCTGACAACGCAACACCTGACAACGCAACACCTGACAACGCAACATCTAACAACGCAACATCTAACAACGCAACATCTAACAATGCATCACCAAACAACGCAACACCTGACAACGCATCACCAAACAACGCAACACCTAACAACGCAACACCTGACAACGCAACACCTGACAACGCAACACCTGACAACGCAACACCTGACAACGCAACACCTGACAACGCAACACCTGACAACGCAACACCTGACAACGCAACACCTGACAACGCAACACCTGACAACGCAACACCTACCTACGCAACACCTGACAACGCAACACCTAACAACGCAACACCTGACAACGCAAAATAAAATCTCTCGTACATAATTCAATCCCACGAAACCCCACGTTAAGCAACCATTGTTGGTCAGCAGTTAGTATATTTAAACCCAATATGTTCCCCGAGTGTGTGTATACTCCTGTGTTGAGTATACCCTCGAGTGTTTGTTGTATGAGGTCTTAGCTCAACCACTTGGGCTGGACGATAGAGCAACGGTCTCGCTTTCATGCTGGTCGGAGTTCAATCCTCGACCGTCCAAGTGTGGTTGAGGCCCCATTCCAAGGGGATTAAACAGAATAAAGGATCATTTAAGATAACGATCTGCTCATAATTATCTAAGTTTATCGTGATCCCAAACACTTATCCTTATCATTTTAAATGCTATGTAGTCGTAATGCATTGGTGCTTTCTAACGACAATTACCTAACCATCCGTGAGGTCTGAATAAGTCTCCTTAATGCTGATAGGACTAAAATATACTTAGTGGTTGGTCAGTTAGTTTCTGTGTGACCTTAATAACCCCCCATAAGGCTGACAGCGCTACAGCCCAACACTGAAGTAACAGCACGCAGAGTCGCCAAAAAATATATATATATATATATATATATATATATATATATATATATATATATATATATATATATATATATATATATATATATATATCACAGTGTGAACTTTAACAAAATGTAAACTCAAGTTAACGACCGTAAACTCTCCACGAGGCTTAACGATACATCGATGAGTAATGAAAAATCCCACATAATAACGAGCCAGAATTGCCGGAGCGGGGAAAATCTTTCTCAAGTGGAATGAAACATATACAGACAAGTTGGAATAGCCTCGATGGCAACTACAAGTAAACCGGAGGAGTTGCCATGTAGGATGGCAAGGGAGAGGAGTTGCCATGCCACATGTCAAGTGGAAAGCAAGATACATGTAAGATACCAACACAAGGTGCAGAGTTGCCATGCTTGAGGGCGAGGACTGGCGTCGTTGCCAGACATGTGTAACATTCCACTATACGTTGCCTTAGTACCTACATGGCAGAATACCTCCTCGCCTATGGCCTTGCGTTGATCTCGTGGATCAATGTCCTCATGGCCCGGTCTCTTGGAGGGAGTGTTAGGTCATTGCCGGAGATAACAGAGTTAGGTCAAAGGTTATGACACGACTAGTATCGATATTTCTTTCGTTCTCTTTCGCCGGCTAAGGAAGTTAAAATATATATTTTTTAAAGTATATTTAACAAATTTATAGGCCTGATGTGTGTAATTAAAGGTCACGTTTCACTGAGTCTATGTTGCAACATTGTTGGATTTAGATGAAAAGTGAATCCAAAAAATTCCGGTTAGACATTATACGTAAATTGTAAAATGAGGTGAGGTGTTAGATTCCAAGTAATGGGGTTATTAGGTCACTTTGTTATTGAATATTCGTTGGTCGGTTGGACCAACTTGTCCAGTTGGTCTAGCCGACCATCTGGTCCTTTCTTGGTCTTGGGTGGTCCTTTCTTGGTCTTGGGTGGTCCTTTCTTGGTCTTGGGTGGTCCTTTCTTGGTCTTGGTTGGTCCTTTCTTGGTCTTGGGTGGTCCTTTCTTGGTCTTGGGTGGTCCTTTCTTGGTCTTGGTTGGTCCTTTCTTGGTCTTGGGTGGTCCTTTCTTGGTCTTGGGTGGTCCTTTCTTGGTCTTGGGTGGTCCTTTCTTGGTCTTGGGTGGTCCTTTCTTGGTCTTGGTTGGTCCTTTCTTGGTCTTGGGTGGTCCTTTCTTGGTCTTGGTTGGTCCTTTCTTGGTCTTGGGTGGTCCTTTCCTGGTCTTGGTTGGTCCTTTCTTGGTCTTGTAGCAGACAGTTAGACGATTTACCGGCTACTCATGCCCTTGCCACCTCTGGGTGGCTTAATCTTCATCAATCAAGCACTCAATCTGTAGGTCGAACATAAGAGTGATGCGACTGCTGAGAGTTGGATGAGAGTGTTTGATCTGTACAGGTTCGGCTGTGTCTAATCTCCTAATGTAATCGTATCTGTCGTTAATTTGGGTGTCAAGATATGTCTAGTCCTTGTCTGGTTGATGCAGGATGAGTGTGATCAGTGATAAGAGTCTTATAAGTGTGGCTTTGGAGGGATATTTTTTTGACAGGGCTCAAGCTTCTGTTCCCGCCTACAGCGGTGTTTACGGGCACGGTTTATAACACGGAGTTACTTATGTTATTAACTACAATAAAACCAGCAAACAAGGAAGAAGAAAGTAGTCTTAAATATGCGCATAAACTGTTATATTTTCTCCAGAACAAGTGAGATGGTCCTAAAGGAGCGACTGGAGATCCTGCTAGATATCATCTTAGACCTTCCTCACCCCACGACTGATTTGGAATTTTGCATATATATTTTTTAATATACCGTATTGATATCCTACATATTGAGGATTTGATTCACTGGTGAAGAAGTAAACATCTCCGAGCTCCTCAGTTTTCGGGTAGGAACCGAGGGATATACAACAAAGGTTTACCCTCTGGATTGTTACACTTAGACGCTGACAAAGAAAGCAGGCAGCTCTTGGATCTCCAGTTGCGTCAATGGACCTAGAACCCGAGGGTTTCCACATGCTATGTTGACAAATATGTACAAAAAGCACAGTTTCCTATACATGTTAGCATGTTAGATCTGACCATAGAACAATCTGCTCTCACGACTCGTAACATAAATTGCAAAAATAATAGATAGTTAAACCGCACTTACCTTCTTTAGAGGGATTATTATTCAGAAAATTTCACACATAAATATCCTAACTTTTGTACCAGCAATAATAATAATAAAATAAATAAATTTTAATGTATTGTCCCAATAAATCATAAACATATAGATTAGCTGGGTATATATATATTCAGAGGCTCAACTCACTGGGATAATCTCAGTTTGAAAGTAGCTTTATGTGTGACCCAGACAATAATTTATATCATATCCACACACACACACACACACACACACACACACACAAACACACACACACACACACACACAAACACACACACACACACACACACACACACAATGTGTGTGTGTGTGTCATTGTCAATGTTTGCAGATGACGCAAAATTAATGAGAAGAGTTGTGACAGACGAGGATTGTAGGATCCTCCAAGAGGACTTAAACAGGCTGCAGAGATGGTCAGGGAAATGGCTACTGGAGTTTAACACCAGTAAATGTAAAGTTATGGAAATGGGATCAGGTGACAGGAGACCAAAGGGACAGTACACAATGAAGGGGAACAGCCTACCTGTAACGATTCGAGAAAGAGACCTGGGAGTGGATGTGACACCTAATCTAACTCCTGAGGCACATATAAATAGGATAACGACAGCAGCGTACTCTACACTGGCGAAAATTAGAACTTCATTCAGAAACCTAAATGAGGAAGCTTTTAGGGCACTTTACACTGCCTACGTGAGACCCGTCTTAGAGTATGCCGCGCCATCATGGAGCCCCCACCTGAAGAAACACATAAAGAAACTGGAGAAGGTTCAGAGGTTTGCGACGAGGCTTGTCCCAGAGTTACGAGGGATGGGATATGAAGAGCGGCTGAAGGAACTGAACCTAACGACACTAGAGAAAAGAAGGGAGAGAGGAGATATGATAGGGACATATAAAATACTCAGGGGAATTGATAAAGTGGAAATAGATGAAATGTTCACACGTAACAATAACAGAACGAGGGGACATGGGTGGAAACTGGAAACTCAGATGAGTCACAGAGATGTTAGGAAGTTTTCTTTTAGCGTGAGAGTAGTAGAAAAATGGAATGCGCTTGGGGAACAGGTTGTGGAAGCAAATACTATTCATACTTTTAAAACTAGGTATGATAGGGAAATGGGACAGGAGTCATTGCTGTAAACAACCGATAGCTAGAAAGGCGAGATCCAAGAGTCAATGCTCGATACTGCAAGCACATATAGGTGAGTACATATAGGTGAGTACACACACACACACACACACACACACACACACACACACACACACACACACACACACACACACACACACACACACACACACACACACACACAGCGAAGAAACTGAACAAAAGGGCGTGGAGGAACTTCCGGAATAACAGAACACCAGAAAGCAGAGAGAGATACCAGAGAACCAGGAATGAGTATGTCAGGGTGAGAAGAGAAGTAGAGAAAAATTTTGAAAATGATATAGCAAACAAAGCCAAGACCGAACCAAAGCTACTCCACAGTCACATCAGAAGGAAAACAACAGTGAAAGAACAGGTATTGAAACTTCGAACAGGCGAGGACAGGTATACAGAGAATGACAGAGAGGTGTGTGAAGAACTCAACAAGAGGTTCCAGGAGGTCTTCACAATAGAACAAGGTGAGGTCACTGTGCTAGGAGAAAGGGAGGTAAACCAGGAAGAGTTCGAAATTACGAGAGAGGAGGTCAAGAGACACCTGCTGGATCTGGATGTTAGAAAGGCTGTTGGTCCAGATGAGATCTCACCATGGGTACTGAAAGAGTGTGCAGAGGCACTTTGCTTGCCACTCTCCATAGTGTATAGTAAGTCACTGCAGACGGGAGACCTACCAGAAATATGGAAGACGGCGAATGTGGTCCCAATATACAAAAAGGGCGACAGGCAAGAGGCACTGAACTACAGGCCAGTGTCCTTGACTTGTATACCAAGAAAGGTGATGGAGAAGATCGTGAGAAAAAAACTGGTAACACATCTGGAGAGAAGGGACTTCGTGACAAATCGCCAACATGGGTTCAGGGAGGGTAAATCTTGCCTTACAGGCTTGATAGAATTCTACGATCAGGTGACAAAGATTAAGCAAGAAAGAGAGGGCTGGGCGGACTGCATTTTCTTGGATTGTCGGAAAGCCTTTGACACAGTACCGCATAAGAGGCTGGTACATAAGCTGGAGAGACAGGCAAGTGTAGCTGGTAAGGTGCTCCAGTGGATAAGGGAGTATCTAAGCAATAAGAAGCAGAGAGTTACGGTGAGGGGTGAGACCTCCGATTGGCGTGAAGTCACCAGTGGAGTCCCACAGGGCTCTGTACTCGGTCCTATCTTGTTTCTGATATATATAAATGATCTCCCGGAGGGTATCGATTCATTTCTCTCAATGTTTGCGGACGATGCTAAAATTATGAGAAGGATTAAAACAGAAGAGAACTGTTTGAGGCTTCAAGAAGACCTAGACAAGCTGAAGGAATGGTCAAACAAATGGTTGTTAGAGTTTAACCCAACCAAATGTAATGTAATGAAGATAGGTGTAGGGAGCAGGAGGCCAGATACAAGGTATCATCTGGGAGAGGAAATTCTTCAGGAGTCAGAGAAGGAAAAAGACTTGGGGGTTGATATCACGCCAGACCTGTCTGGCGTGATATCCATCATGACCTGCAGGTCATGATGGATTTTGTCACCCAGAAGTGCCAGGAAGCTGCAGACAGGTTTATCCCCGTCCAAAAGGAGAAACACGAAAAACAACAGAAAAACCCATGGTTCAACCAGGAATGCAAGGTAGCGAAGCAACTGAGTAAAAGAACATGGAGAAACTACAGAAATAACAGAACACCAGAGAGCAGGGAGAGATACCAGAGGGCCAGAAATGAGTACCTTAGAGTGAGGAGGGAAGCAGAGAGACAGTTTGAAAATGACATCGCGAGAAAAGCCAAGACCCAACCAAAGCTGCTCCACAGCCACATCAGAAGGAAAACAGCAGTGAAGGAACAAGTGATGAAGCTGCGAAAAGCGGAGAACAGATACACAGAGAATGACAAGGAGGTGTGTGAAGAACTCAACAAGAGATTCCAGGAGGTCTTCACAATAGAACAAGGAGAAGCCCCTGCACTAAATGAGGAGGCGGCAAACCAAGCAACCTTGGAGGAATTTGACCTCACCAGTGATGAGGTCAAAAGGTGTCTGCTGGAGCTGGATGTGACAAAGGCTGTTGGGCCTGACAGAATCTCACCATGGATAATCAAGGAAGGTGCAGAAGCACTAAGTGTGCCACTCTCTATGGTGTCTAACAGGTCACTGGCATCAGGAGACTTACCAGAAAGTTGGAAGACAGCTAACGTAGTCCCAATATACAAAAAGGGTGACAGGCAAGAGGCACTGAATTACAGGCCAGTTTTCTTAACTTGTATACCATGCAAGGTGATGGAGAAGATCGTGAAGAAAAGGCTCGTAGAGCATCTGGAGGAAAATAACTTTGTAACGCACCACCAACATGGGTTCAGGGATGGTAAATCGTGCCTCACAGGTTTAATATAATTTTATGACCAGGCAACAAAAATTAGGCAGGAAAGAGAAGAGTGGGCCGACTGCATTTTCCTGGATTGCCAAAAAGCCTTTGACACAGTACCCCATAAAAGGCTGTTAAAAAAGTTGGAGCAACAGGCAGGAGTAAAAGGGAAGGTGCTCCAGTGGATAAGGGAGTACTTAAGCAACAAGAAACAGCGAGTAACGGTGAGGGGGGAGACATCAGAGTGGCGAGATGTCACCAGCGGAGTCCCACAGGGCTCACTACTTGGACCCATCCTGTTTCTAATATATGTGAACAAAGAACGATCTTCCGGAGGGTATAGACTCATTCCTCTCAATGTTTGCTGATTATGAGTAAATGAGTAAAAATTATGAGAAGAATCAAGACGGATGAAGATAGACAGAGACTACAGGATGACCTGGATAAACTGGAGGAATGGTCTAGAAAATGGCTGCTAAAGTTCAACTCGGGAAAGTGTAAAGTGATGAAATTAGGCGAAGGGATCAGGAGGCTGAACACAAGATATCATCTGAGAGGTGAAAACCTGCAAGAGTCAAATAGAGAGAAAGACCTGGGGGTTGATATCACACCGAACCTGTCCCCAGAGGCCCACATCAAAAGAATATCATCAGCGGCATATGCTAGACTGGCCAACATAAGAACTGCCTTTAGAAACTTGTGTAAGGAATCTTTCAGAACCCTGTATACCACTTATGTAAGACCAATCCTGGAGTATGCAGCTCCAGCCGGGAGTCCATTCCTAGTTAAACACAAGACAAAGTTAGAGAAGATTCAGCGGTATGCCACCAGGCTCGTCCCGGAACTGAGAGGATTGAGCTACGAGGAAAGGCTAAAGGAGCTGAACCTCACATCCCTGGAAAACAGAAGAGTAAGGGGAGACATAATAACCACCTACAAAATTCTCAGGGGAATTGACAGGGTGGACAAAGACAAACTCTTCAGCACGGGTGGGACACGAACAAGGGGACACGGGTGGAAACTTAGTACCCAGATGAGTCACAGAGACGTTAGAAGGAATTTTTTCAGTGTCAGAGTAGTTAATAAATGGAATGCACTAGGAAGTGATGTGGTGGAGGCTGACTCCATACACAGTTTCAAATGTAGATATGATAGAGCCCAGTAGGCTCAGGAATCTGTACACCAGTTGATTGACAGTTGAGAGGCGGGACCAAAGAACCAAAGCTCAACCCCCGCAAGCACAATTAGGTGAGTACAATTAGGTGAGTACACACACACACACACACACACACACACACACACACACACACACACACACACACACACACACACACACACACACACACACACACACACACACACACACACACACACACACACATATATATATATATATATATATATATGCGAACAAGCCTGAATGGTCCCCAGGACAATATGCAACTGAAAACTCACACCCCAGAAGTGACTCGAACCCATACTCTCAGGAGCAACACAACTGGTATGTACAAGACGCCTTAATCCACTTGACCATCACGACCGGACAAAATTAGGTGATAGCCGAAGCTATTTGAACCACCCCACCGCCGGCACTCGGATGGTAATCTTGGGCATAGCATTTTACCAAATCACCTCATTCTTGTTCCTCACGTGTGCCCCAAAGACTAAGACTAAGACTAAGATTTTTGCTCGATTTTGCCCATCGAGCAAAAAGTCTTAGTCGACATGAACTTGAAACCGGCCATATACTGCAGGTATGTTGACGACATTTTTACACAGGTACCTGATGTCAGACATCTGCAGGAGCTGAAGGAGGCATTTGAGCAGAGTTCCGTGCTGCGTTTCACTTACGAGATGGAAAAGGATGGGAAGCTGCCCTTTCTAGATGTAACAGTCATGGAAAAGGGCGGAGGTTTCCACACTGCAGTCTACACTAAGGAAACAAACATAGGAATGTGCCTAAATGCCAACAGCGACTGCCCAGACAGGTACAAGAGGAGTGTTGTTAACGCATATGTCGACCGTGCTCTCAGCCACAGCTCAGAATGGAAGCAAGTCGACGAAGAACTCTGTAGGGTAAGGCAGGTCCTAGTCAATAACGGCTTCTCCAATGGTTTCGTCGAAGACATCATAAGAAGGAAAGTGAAAAGCCATGCAACCTCTGAAGAGACAACTAACACAACACCTATACCCCCTATTAGACTATTTTACAGGAACTTCTTTTACACAGCTCATAAAACGGAGGAAAGGGTCCTGAAAGATATTGTTAATAGAAACGTTATCCCTACAGACAAAAATCAGACGATACAACTGACGATTTACTATAAAACCAGAAAAACGGCCAGCCTACTCATGAGAAACTCTCCAGACACAAAACAGAACGCTTTAAAAGAGACTAACGTCGTCTATGCCTTCAAATGCCCTCTTGGGGACTGTAAGCTCCAAAAAACCCAGTATATAGGCAAGACAACAACATCTCTTTCTAGGCATTTAACGATGCATAAGCAACAGGGCTCCATTAAGGAACATATAATCTCTTCCCACAACCAAACCATCGCCAGAGAAATCCTAGTAAACAACACAGAAATCATCGATAGATACAGCGATAGCAGGCGGCTTGACGTTTGCGAGGCACTACACATCAAGAAGTCAACAGCCAATTATTGCACAACTATATTCTACCCACCTCAAGACTCCGCTCCAATATAGAAGCATCAAGAAATATGGACCAATAGGCTTTCTACAAACACTTCTATTCAATATCCATTGTTTCGTGTTCTGTCTTGTGTTGATGAAATTAATACCCTATTAATACCACTTCTTGTTCTGTCTTGTGTTGATGAAATTAATACCCTATTAATGCCACATCTTGTTCTGTCTTGTGTTAATGCCACATCACCCCTTCCACCTTACTCAAATGTAGATATAAAATCGGAGATGCGTAAGTTCTATTCGGTTGTGTATTTGTGAACTAAAGTCTTTGAAAATGTAATAAGTTTTACGAAACGCGCTCGTGTCGCGTCAGACTAGAAATAAAAATGAATTTTGGAGAATTGATTTTTGATTTACCTCCAACAGCGAAAAGAAATGTATGAAAGATTGAGAAAATTCGTGTTAGAATTATTAATCTTACTTTTTCGGTCATATTTAATAATATATGTCTACAGGAAAGACTGCTACCAAAATATACTAATATATATATATATATATATATATATATATATATATATATATATATATATATATATATATATATATATATATATATTTATATATATATATATTTATATATATATATATTTATATATATATATATTTATATATATATATATTTATATATATATATATACATATATATACTAGAGGATACCTGACGACGCCAAGGGTAGCCTGTCTCTCCCTCCCCTATCATTGCCCCCCCCCCAATCCTATCCCCAGATTCCCTAATCTTCTCTCCCCCATTTAGCCTATTCTTCTCATATTCTCACCCCTTCCCTACCCCTTTTCCATTCCTTTCTCCCCTCTCCCCTCTTTCCATCCATCTCCCTCATTTTCCTCTTCATTACACTCCTCTCACTCCCCATCTCCCTAAGTTCCTCCTTCTTTCCTTCCCTTCGTGCCGTTATTTTTCCTTCCAACACCATTCCTGTTCTCTCTCGTTCTGTCTCTCCCTCCCGTTGTCTCTACCATCAGTTTCTCTTTTCCTTCATTCAATTATGTCTCTCTTCCTCTCCATCCCTCACATTCCCTCTCTCTCCCTCCCGCTAAATTTCTCCACCCCTCCCTCACTAAGGAAGAGCGACGGTCTCGCTTCATGCAGGTCGGCGTTCAATCCCCGACCGTCCAAGTGGTTTGGCACCATTCCATCCCACCGTCCCATACCAAATCCCTATTCTAATCCCTTGCAAGTGCTATATAGTCGTAATGGCTTGACGCTTTCTTCTCACAGTTCCCTTCCCCCTTCTTAAGCAGCTCATATGCAATTTCGCCGGCAACAAAGTTGTGTCATTAAACTATATGACAGTGTGCACATTTTACGAGGAATATTGGAAGATGTTCTCTTGTCCGGAAGCGAGGATACTTAAATTTTCCCCAAACTTGTACGCATGCCATCAAGGTTGTTTAAGCTGGCTATTGAGTGTCAAGGAGACTGCATCTTGGCAAGGAGTATTAGATCTTGCTGGTGGCTCAACTTCCCCCTCCCCCTTCCCGACTCCCTTCCCCTGCACCCATCCTATACCCTCCCTCCCTCCCTCCCACATTCATTCCCCCCCTCCTTCCCTCACTCATCCCACTCCTCCCACCCAAAGGCTGTGTCAACACTCTGTGAATACCAAACGCTGCCTGAGGGGAATTAAACTGGCGACAGATTTCTGCTGCAATCATTTCCGGCAGCGGTACTGAGTGCTATAAAAGCTGTCTCTCTCTCTCTCTCTCTCTCTCTCTCTCTCTCTCTCTCTCTCTCTCTCTCTCTCTCTCTCTCTCTCTCTCTCTCTCTCTCTCTCTCTCTCTCTCCTCTCTCTCTCTCTCTCTCTCTCTCTCTCTCTCTCTCTCTCTCTCTCTCTCTCTCTCTCTCTCTCTCTCTCTGTCTCTGTCTCTGTCTCTGTCTCTGTCTCTGTCTCTGTCTCTCTCTCTCTCTCTCTGTCTCTCTCTCTCTCTCTCTGTCTCTCTGTCTCTCTGTCTCTCTCTCTCTCTCTCTCTCTCTCTCTCTCTCTCTCTCTCTCTCTCTCTCTCTCTCTCTCTCTCTCTCTCTCTCTCTCTCTCTCTCTCTCTCTCTCTTTAATGCAGGGAACCAGGAGTGGCTAACAGCAGGCAGCCGGCAGTTAGTGTTTGAGTACTTTAAAAACATCGTCTCGTGTCCATCTCACCCTTACCATAAGGCCGTGAGGCATTTCAGCTAACAGGTATTATCGAGAAGCCAATGATAAGGTATTGTATGACTTTCATAAGATGAGAGTGGTGGGAGGGAGTTTTTACATTATTCCAGGTTACATTCATTCCATGTAGGGAATCAGTATACAAGATTGATTGACGAGGATTGAGCCAGCCCAAGACGAGGCACGGGCCTCAAAAGCCCTAAAGAATATACAAGGTGCAATTTTATCTTAAACACCAACGTGGAAAAGGTAAATCTTGTGCATAAGGTGAAGTAATCACACATAGGTGAAGAAATGTGGGAATAATGGGGATGGATGCCAATCAGACACTGGGTAAGGCAGTGGGCGGGGAGAACTGGGTACAGATGTTGCTATTCGGTGCGGTGTGGTGAGGTCTGGGTCTGAGCGTAGGCAAGGTGATGTATGGTGAGGTCTGGGTCTGAGCGTAGGGAAGGTGCTGTATGGTGAGGTCTGGGTCTGAGCGTAGGGAAGGTGCTGTATGGTGAGGTCTGGGTCTGAGCGTAGGGAAGGTGATGTATGGTGAGGTCTGGGTCTGAGCGTAGGGAAGGTGCTGTATGGTGAGGTCTGGGTCTGAGCGTAGGGAAGGTGCTGTATGGTGAGGTCTGGGTCTGAGCGTAGGGAAGGTGCTGTATGGTGAGGTCTGGATCTGAGCATAGACAAGGTGCTGCATGGTGAGGTCTGGGTCTGAGCATAGACAAGGTGCTGCATGGTGAGGTCTGGATCTGAGCATAGACAAGGTGCTGTATAGTGAGGTCTGGGTCTGAGCATAGGCAAGGTGATGTATGGTGAGGTCTGGATCTGAGTGTAGGCAATATACTGTATGGTGAGATCTAGGTCTGGGCGTAGGCAAGGTGCTGTATGATGAGGTCCGAGTCTGAGCTAGGCAAGTTGATGTATGGGGAGGTCTGAGTCTGTGTGTAGGTAAGGTATTGAAGTTGTTGCTCTGTATATATAGTATGGGTCTTCTTTCATTAATGAGTATATCTATACTCATAAAAGTATATCTCAACTTAGTAATAGTGTCTAATAGTATAATATAAAAATATTTTCAAAATATTTAGTTCTGTGGCCGTCTGTTCAGTTTCTTTTTGAATTCTTGTGACCCTGACCAACTTATGTCCATCCCATAACCCACACCATTCCCCCAGCAAATTTTGATGAGGCTAGCGCCCAGCGTCTGGCCTCCACTTTTGGACAGACTCACAGACAAATAGAGAGACAGAGAATCAAACAGACAGACATTCTGTTCATCCTGCCACCGCTAGAGGGCGTCGTCCATTTTGTGGTGGTGTTTCGGGAGCGGACTCACAGATGGTATTGACGTCGCTGCTCCATGCTTCGGAGATGGAATCGGGTTCGTAACAGATGTACAAGGTTTTTCTCTGCTCCCTGCACTTTTCTTGAAGCTGTCTCAGGGAGATCACCATGTCAGTGGTCGACCTCTCTGCTCGGAAACCACACTGTGACTCTTTCGGCAAAAATCTGAAGCCTGATCAAAAAGACCCTGGCGAAGAGTTTGCCAACAACGCTGAGGAGGGAGATGCAACAACGATGCGATGTCAACAACGTGATAGTTGTTGACATCGCATCTGTCACCTTTATTTTTGTAGAGAGTGATGATGTTTGCATCTCTCATGTCTTGTGGCACCGAGCCCTCCCTCCAGCACTGACACACAAGTTCATGAAGCTCAGTTTTAAGTGTTCCACGAGCGCACTTGAGAACTTCGGGTGGAATCCCGTCGTCTCCTGGGGCGTTCCCTGAGGAAAGTGAATCCACTGCTTTCTCAACTTCTTCCACAGTTGGTTCAAGAAAAGTTCTTCCATGATGGGCAGGCATTCCATTGCATCCAAAGCCTCTACGCTGACCAAGTTCTCTCTGGAGTAGAGTTCGGAGTAATATTCCACCCAGCGATTCATCTGTTGATCACGGTCTTTAATGATCTCTCCAGTGGCTGACTTCAGAGGAGCCGTCCTGTTTGTGTAGGGCCTGTTGCCTGTTTGATCCCTTGGTACATGCATCTTATGTTGTCGACAGTGGCCGCAATCTGGATGCTGAAACAGAGTCGAAGCCAGTAATCGTTAGCACAACGGCTCGCAGTTTGTTGAACTCTTACTGCGGGCAGTACGGAGGGCCTGTAGGTTCCTTTCTGAGGGCAGGTTCTTGTAGAATGAGAGAGCTCGTCTCTTTTCCTCTACAATGGGTAACAGTTCCTCTGCACTGGCCTCGAACCAATCTACTGACTTGTTCTGCCTCTTACCGAAGGTGGACATGGCAGGTGTTGAAAATAGTGCTCCTGAGATGGGACCACCTCTCACTTGCGCTATCGCAGGGTGGTACAGGAAGGGCATTTCTCAGTGCCGCAGTGAATTCCTCCACCTTGTGAAGGTCACGGGTCTTGTTTACGTTAATGCGTGGTCTTCCCTCCTTCTTTGCTCTGTGGATTTTCCGGGGCTGGAACTTTACTCTGCAAACGACGAGAGAGTGGTCAGTGTCACAATCTGCGCTCTGGAAGCTGCGCGTCAGTTTGCCGTTTCTCAGACTGCTATGCCCCGTAAGCACCAGGTCGAGTTGGTGCCAATGCTTAGACCAAGGACGTCTCCAGGAAACCTTATGCTGGGGCTTGATGTCGAAGAAGGAATTGGTGATGCAGAGATCATGACGGCAGCAGAACTCCAGGAGGCGCAGCCCACTCTCATTCATCTTCCTAAATCCAAACTGGCCCAGGCAGGGAGGCCAAGAGCTGTGATCAGAACCAACTCTTGCATTAAAATTTCCCAAGAGGAAGACTGGCTCTTGTTGAGGTATGTCTCTGAGAGTTAGGCCGAGGTCATCATAGAACTCGTCCTTCGCTTCGGAAGAGGATGTCAATGTTGATTCATAGGCGTTGATCAGGCTGGCCATTCCTGCTGCTGTATGGAGCTGAAGTTTGATGATCCTTGCAGAGCCCTCCGTGGGCGGTACTATGGACCCTAACAACCTGTTCCTGATGACAAAGCCAATGCCATGCTCCCTTACCTCTTCTGGTGGTTTGCCCTGCCAGAAGAAGGTAAAGTCCTTCTCCCGTATTCTGCCGGTTGCGGGCAGACGTGTCTCCTGCAGGGCGACTATGTCCATCTTAAGCCTGCGCAGTTCATTGTTGATCACAGATGTCTTGCGGGCGTCATTCACTTCCAGTAGATTTTCCGAGAGACGCGGTATCATGGTCCTTACTTTCCAAGTGCCCAGTTTGAGAGCTGGGTGGCTCTGTGTTTGTTTTCTTTTGCCTGGTGCATGGGTTGACGATCCGCTTATTGGATTGTGGTCTAAGCCCCACACACCCAGTGGAGCAGGCGGACTGTGGCGGGACAACACCTTATTGGCTGGAGGCTGCCCAGCTTGAGGCGGGCGGTAGCTGTCCTATGGAATCGGATGATTTCTCCCACCGACGGAAACAACCCCTGGCGCCTCACTCTACGCCAATTGAGTGGTAGGCTTATCACCGGTAACTGTCGCTTCCCGTGTTGAGCCATCGCCAAGGCGATGCTGGAGTGTCCTCTCCAGGGCATAGGCCTGGGCAGTAATTATGGAGGACCAGCTGTTACCCATGGAGGAGATCCACCCTCTACCCGCCACCGATGTGATCCAAGGGAAGGGCAGGCGCTGATACGCTTGACACCAGTGTCGTCGCAGGAGTTGCCAGAATGTAGCTGTAAACAGCTGCAAACTGCCTTAGGGACTCCGACTCCGGATTTTTCCTCAGGGTTGACTCCCGAAGCCTTTCCCATGAGTGGGTTTAGCCACAAGATAGCAGAGGTTTGAATTCGGATTTTCCATTCCCCTAGATGAGCTGCTTTCCCAGGCTAACGAGTCCCATTCGCCCGAAGCAACTGGTTTTAAGGCGCCAGAGACCCGCCTTCGCCCCTTCTCCTGTTGGTAGCAGCAGTTCCGCCAGGCCTAGAGGCTAAGCCACACGTGCAGGCCAGGAGCTGGACTTGGTTGTCAGAAGCTATTTCAGACGCACGCCGTCAGGGGCGCTTTACAGGCTGTGAGAAGCTTATCTCTACAACCCTTCCCCTTGGCTATAAAAACCCTTGGAACTATAGAATAGAACAACCTACCATGAATACCCAAATCACGGAACTATTTACTCTACCCACCATAATATATATATATATATATATATATATATATATATATATATATATATATATATATATACATAATTGGTTTAAATGGTCTTGTCTCTCAGAGGCACACAGTCCAGTCACTTGGGCAGGACAGTAGAGCTACGGTCTCGCTTGGTTCAGGTCGGCGTTCAATCCCCAACCGTCCATGTGGTAGGGCACCATTCTTTTTTCCCGTCCCTTCCCAAGTCCATATCATTGATCCATTCCAAGGGCTATATAGTCGTAATGGCTTGGCACTTTCTCCTGATAGTTTCCTACCCTCAGAGGCACACAAGAATATTGGTTAAAAAACCTTTTTGATATGTTGAAAATTCTCTTTATACGTGGATATATATTGCGTGAGGTTTAGGAAGAATAAAACTTCAAAAGCTGGGCTCAAAGGCTCTCAACCATGACAACCAACCATGGATGGTCAAGCAACAACCATGGGTGACCGTAATCCATAGATGACCAACAGTCATGACTGATCACCAGCCATGGATGACATCCATAGACAACCAACAGGTATAGATGATTAACAACTAACGTAGAGCTGGAGCTTCAGCT
Source organism: Procambarus clarkii (assembly GCF_040958095.1). Taxonomy (NCBI): domain Eukaryota; kingdom Metazoa; phylum Arthropoda; class Malacostraca; order Decapoda; family Cambaridae; genus Procambarus; species Procambarus clarkii. The sequence continues at coordinate 39,856,237 of NC_091182.1, forward strand.
AAGAAACATTAGTGGTTGATTAGCATCCACTGATGAACAGCTTCGGTTGAACATCACCCATAGTTGAACAACAGCTTTCAATGATCAACAGCTATGCTTGACATCAACCATGGTTGAGCTTCAGCCTTCAAACCTTCCTTTGGTGAATTTCATGCTCCTGTCACAGTCAAGATTAAACTGAAATGAATATTCATTTTGCTGTTGATTTTTTTTAAATATATATATATATATATATATATATATATATATATATATATATATATATATATATATATATATATATATATATATATATATATATATATATATATATGTGTATATATATATATATATATGTATGTCGTACCTAGTAGCCAGAACTCACTTCTCAGCCTACTATGCAAGGCCCGATTTGCCTAATAAGCCAAGTTTTCATGAATTAATGTTTTTTCGTCTACCTAACCTACCTAACCTAACCTAACCTAGCTTTTTTTGGCTACCTAACCTAACCTTACCTATAAAGATAGGTTAGGTTAGGTTAGGTAGGGCTGGTTAGGTTCGGTCATATATCTACGTTAATTTTAACTCCAATAAAAAAAAATTAACCTCATACATAATGAAATGGGTAGCTTTATCATTTCATAAGAAAAATATTAGAGAAAATATATTAATTCAGGAAAACTTGGCATATTAGGAAAATCGGGCCTTGCATAGTAGGCAGAGAAGTGCGTTCTGGCTATTAGGTACGACATATATATATATATATATATATATATATATATATATATGTCGTACCTAATAGCCAGAACGCACTTCTCAGCCTACTATTCAAGGCCCGATTTGCCTAATAAGCCAAGTTTTCATAAATTAATGTTTTTTCGTCTACCTAACCTACCTAACCTAACCTAACCTAGCTTTTTTTGGCTACCTAACCTAACCTTACCTATAAATATAGGTTAGGTTAGGTTAGGTAGGGTTGGTTAGGTTCGGTCATATATCTACGTTAATTTTAACTCCAATAAAAAAAAATTGACCTCATACATAGAGAAAAGGGTTGCTTTATCATTTCATAAGAAAAAAATTATAGTAAATATATTAATTCAGGAAAACTTGGCTTATTAGGCAAATCGGGCCTTGAATAGTAGGCTGAGAAGTGAGTTCTGGCTACTAGGTACGACATATATATATATATATATATATATATATATATATATATATATATATATATATATATATATATATATATATATATATATATATATATATATATACACAGAGGAGTTGGTGTTCACATGATACTCTAAGAAGTAAGATAGCAGAGAGAAGTTTTTAATCAGATTAATATATGAGCAACGTTAAACCTTTGAAGAAAAGGGTTCCTGATTTACTGACTTTGACGATTTCATCGATGATGGCTTGTTGTAGCCAACGTAAGAATGTTTTTTTTCAGGCTACCACAACACCTTTCTGGCCAACCTGGCGGTATACTTTGGTCCTGAGAGTATACCTTTAACTAAGAAGGTGCAGGTATACTAAAGAAGGTGCAGATACTCCTTTCAAAGGACTAAAGTAAAGTTTACTTTATTCCTTTGAAATCAAGGAACTAAAATATACTCTCAGAGTGTGTGTACACCGAGAATCCAGGTACTCCTCTCAGTGTTAGTATACCTATGTAGCGAAACTCAAAGCTTAAGAATTGTTACGTCTGAGAATAATTCAATGCCCTCTGAACATTTTTTTTTACAAATAAAAAGCAAGACATTATATGAACCAATATGCAATGCATGTACAAAAATAAATTGCGCAAACATTCATTCAAGTGAATGAAATCTTTTTCCCTGAGAACGCTAACTGAAAATGTATTCAGTAAAATATAAGAGAAAGTGTTGGGCATTTATTGGTGTGTTAAGAGTTTACCCTTGTTTGACCACACAAGAATTGTGGAAAAGTTTAGTAGAAAATGTGCTCCAGCGAAACTATCTCAAGCACAATATATATATATATATATATATATATATATATATATATATATATATATATATATATATATATATATATATATATATATATATATATATATATATATATATATATATATATATATATATATATATATATATCGTACCTAGTAGCCAGAATGCACTTCTCAGCCAACTATGCAAGGCCCGATTTGCCTAATAAGCCAAGTTTTTCTGAATTAATATATTTTCTCTAATTTTTTTCTTATGAAATGAGAAAGCTACCCATTTCATTATGTATGAGGTCAATTTTTTTTATTGGAGTTAAAATTAACGTAGATATATGACCGAACCTAACCAACCCTACCTAACCTAACCTAACCTATCTTTATAGGTTAGGTTAGGTTAGGTAGCAGAAAAAGTTTAGTTAGGTTAGGTTAGGTAGGTTAGGTAGTCGAAAAACAATTAATTCATGAAAACTTGGCTTATTAGGCAAATCAGACCTTGCATAGTAGGCTGAGAAGTGCGTTCTGGCTACTAGGTACGACATATATATATATATATATATATATATATATATATATATATATATATATATATATATATATATATGTCTAGCTGGCAAAATACCAGAGACCATACGGCCTCTCTTTTTTGGCGCTACCCTCTGTGCCCTGAGGAAAAAAGATGGAGGAATCAGACCGATAGCTGTGGGCAATTCACTCCGGCGTCTCGTCGCTAAGGCTGCTGCTTGAGCAGTTAGTCAGGCAGCAGCCGACATGCTGAAGCCAAAACAGCTTGGGTTTGGCATTCCCCAAGGGTGTGAGGCAGCGGCTCATGCAGCTAGAGCCTACATTGCCAACATTACGGATGAAAAAGCCCTGATAAAGCTGGACTTCAAAAATGCTTTCAATCTGGTTAGAAGGGATGCAGTACTCAGTGCAGTTCATCGCCTTTTTCCTTCCCTCTACCCGTTTGTAAACTCTTGCTACAGCAAGAATCTAACTCTGCTTTTTAGGGAACATGAAATTGAATCGCAAGAAGGTGTCCAACAGGGTGACCCTCTTGCTCCTTTTCTTTTCTGCCTAGTTATCAAGGAAGTCACCGATGTGACTCACGAGTCCAGTGAGCTCAACATTTGGTTTTTGGACGATGGTACTCTAGCCGGCTCCCCAGCCTCACTCTTGGACGACATAAGAATAATTCAGTAGCAAGGAGCAAGCCTAGGCCTTACCCTGAACTCTTCCAAGTGCGAAATAACCTCCACTAACCAGCACATAATAGAGCAAATAAAGGTTGTTTTGCCTGACATTCATACAATCAACCCTGAGGACAGCACACTCTTAGGTGCTCTTCTTGGAAGGAATGCCATCGACGGGGTCCTTGTTAAGAAGATCACTGACTTGAAGAGGATGAACGAGATGATTGAAGACATCGATGCTCATGATGCACTTTACCTCATCACCAGATGCGTGTCCCTCCCCAGGCTGACCTACTTTCTAAGATGTTCGCCATCTTTCAACAATATTAAATTAGAAGAGTACGACAGCTTGCTGAAATCAACACTAGAAAAAGCCCTCAATCTTCCCCTCTGCGACTCACAGTGGAAACAGGACTCCCTTCCTGTCAGACTCGGGGGCCTTGGCGTGCGCACAGCAACACAAATTGCTGTACCAGCGTTCCTGTCCTCTTCAGTGGGGTCTGACAACTTGGTGAAGGAAATCCTACCTGAGCACCTAGTTCAACAGGTAGGGGTACATGATCCCAGCTTCACAGACTGCACAACCAAATTGGTCTCTCTCGCAGGACCAGCACCCCAACCACCGCCTTCTGAAGCCCATAAGCAATCCAGCTGGGATCGCCCTATTGCCGACCAAGAAGCTTCGACTTTGCTAGAAGCTGCGACAACACCACATGACACTGCCCGACTTAGAGCTGTAGCAGCTCCCCATGCAGGTGATTTCCTATTAGCAACCCCAATGTCAGCAACCGGCACCCGTCTCACACCGCAGGCCCTCCGAATTGCCGTGGCTCTCCGCCTCGCTGCCCCAATCCACACCGAATACACGTGTATTTGCGGCGAGGCAGAGGCCGACAGGTACGGACGGCATGGCCTTCTCTGTCAAAGGACAGGAGGATGGCATGCAAGACACAGCGAGGTTAATGACATTATTAAGAGAAGCCTTACCACAGCCGGTTGTCCAGCAGAGTGAGCCCCATTACCTATTGTCCCGCAACTCTGATGAGCCTCTCGGTTGCCCAGACAGAACCACGGTGAAGAATGGTAGACAGTTGGTGTGGGATTACACTTGCGTTTCAACTTTAGCCAATACCTATGTTGACTTCAGTGCTACACAAGCAGGAGGAGCTGCCAATCACCGGGAAGCGGCCAAGTCACGTAAATACAGAGACCTTGAGCACCACTACAATTTTGTCCCCATTGCCTCAGAGACACTTGGTGCCTGGGGTAAAAGTGCTGCTAGCTTTTTGAAGAAGTTGGGGTCTAAGCTTATCGAAACAACTAGAGACCCTAGAGCTACCAGTTTTCTTTTTCAGCGCCTTAGTGTGGATTTCCAGAGAGGAAATGCTCACTGCATCCACGGTTCCTGCCCGCCATCTGAGGAGCTGTTCAACGTGTGACAAGCAGCCTTGTACCCTGCATGTAATCAATATTGTAACTTTTTTTGTGTAATGACATTTTCAAATAAAGTTAGATAAATATACACACTTAACAAAAGAATAGGGGTGGTAGGAGAAGAAAATATCAAAGTGTTCAGTGATGATCCACACGGTATTCTCTGAGTAATCTTTATTTTCTTCTCCGAGGCTATGGGTCTCTACACCTGCACCAGAGGTGGTACCCCTTCTAGGGTATTAAAATATATATATATATATATATATATATATATATATATATATATATATATATATATATAAATATATATATATATATATATATATATATATATATATATATATATAAATATATATATATAAATATATATATATATATAAATATATATATATATATATATATATATATATATATATATATATATATATATATATATATATATATGTGTACTTACATATATATATATATATATATATATATATATATATATATATATATATATATATATATATATATATATATATGTAAGTACACATATAAGTTCTTCTTGAACTAGCACGAATCCTGCAAATTATAGACATTGTCATTAAAGACTACCAGAATTTGACGAAATCGTTAGCATGAAGCTAAGTCGCCATTTGATTGAGGATTATCATCTCCAAAGGGAATACATTGTAGTGTATTATAAAAATACATTTACTCAGGCATAAAAGAAGAATGATAAGGTGATAGGAGATACAGTTGAGAGGAATTGTAAGCCTTGCAATGAAAGCGCTAGGATTCGTCTTACCATTTATTAAACCAATCCTCATACAGTTTCCCTTATTATTAGAAATAACAAATCTGTATAATCGGACAAACTGAAGTGTAGTAATGTAGTGTATCATTGGTAGTAAAACTCTGGTGTGCTGCAATTTTTTTTTTTATTGGACACACTTCGATTACTCTGACTAGACGTCTAACTCGTCATTTGGAAGAAGGAGGCATTAAACAACATCATAATACTATTCTGATTTACCAGGACATCGAGATGGAAACCAGGACCCTTACACACTCCAATTATCAAGGGAGGCTATGAACACTAGGGAACATGCTCATTCGAGAGCTGATAATAGTAAACAACATTCAAATGAATTCATCATTGAGCATACAATTGTTTGATGTTTTTCTCCTGTTCCAAAGGGAAGATTCAATACACAGTAAACAACCATTGCTAACGTTATGCAGCAAGCCCCTCATCTTATTCTTCATCTCTCTCTACGAGTCCTCTCTGTGGCCTCGTAGCCTGGTGGATAGCGCACAGGACTCGTAATTCTGTGGCGCGGGTTCGATTCCCGCACGAGGCAGAAACAAATGGGCAAAGTTTCTTTCACCCTGAATGCCCCTGTTACCTAGCAATAAATAGGTACCTGGGAGTTAGCCAGCTGTCACTGGCTGCTTCCTGGGGGTGGAGGCCTGGTCGAGGACCGGGCAGCGGGGACACTAAAGCCCCGAAATCATCTCAAGATAACGATTAATAACTACTTACTCGCAGAGAAAGGTAAATCTGTGTATATTAATGTCCATGTTTTTTCATGTAAACTAACTATACTGTGTATGTATAGAGTTCATTCCTGAAGATGTAACATTTTTAACGAAATATTGAAGATATAAGATGGAAATATTAAGTTATTTAGTATTTCTTCACCACCCTAGAAGACATTTGCATAGAATAGAAAATATATAAAAAAAAAATCTACTAATTTTAACACTGTTCTTATATTTAATTCCACATCTGAACCCGGGTGAGGTAAATAAACGCTTTGCCAGACTTAAGGCTTTTTATCAAATAATTACAGTATGGTTACATCCTGTAATAATCCCAAGCCATAAAATAAACAATACATACATACAATTTAAGCACTGTCTATTCACTAAAACAATAAGCAAACTGCATTTGACTTAAAGCTATAACAACAAAAAATAAGAGAGTACATTCTACCAACCTGTATACATGCGATATGCAGCTGATCTGCCGGTCATCAAAACAATAGCAGTGAAGCGAGCATCCATCCGGTACAATAATAGCTCCACCCCGATACGATAGATAAAACACTTTTACTAGACTTGGTTTCGAACACAAGGTGGGTTCCTCATTAAGGGGGCATATCAATGTAAAATTAAAAGTAGTTCAATTTGCTTATAAATTTTTTTATGAAATGGTTATAGAAAGGGCTGCAGCTGGTCCAAGTTTCATCATCACACCCTAAACAGAAAAGGAGAAAAAGAATAAACAACGAATTATGCAACGAATTTTCAAATAGTTTCAGGGAACACATGTGTCTTAAAGACAATATGAGTGAGTTAGACCATGAGGCAATATTCTCCGAAAAGCCAGCGTTGAAACGGAAGTAGGGGCAATAAATTATATCAACAATGGAGCTATTTAGTAACCGGTTTGGGAGAAAGAGCATCAAGAACGGCCGTATTTGAGAAATACAGAAACGACTTTCTTACTAGGAAGCTTTAAATTTCTTACTAGGAAGGTGAGATTTTACAAAACCCATTTGGATGAATCCTAGTTGATATCATGACTTGTTAAAATAACGTCCCCAAAAACCGCATTCGACTCCTGCACATTTGTGATTTAAGTCATACGATAAACGAGACATATTGAAAGACTCTTGCTTGTCTGACAATTGTAAATGTGTTCATAATCTATCCATGGGGTTGAGCAAACACATACTCAAGAGAATGTAGTTAAATTCTAGTTAAGAATAGTGTTTACTGCCTTGCTATACTTAAAAACTACGTTGATATTGAAAGACTTGAGGATGTGACATAATTTTTCATCAATTTTCAATTTAAAGCAAAACTGGTGATTTTTTACAAACCTGACAGCCTGCCGGTGTGTGATATAAAAAGCTCTCTTTGCATGTCACAAAGCTCAATCAATCACTGATGCAGGATATTGCAATTTCGTCGCAATTGGCCATTTCATCATCCATAAATTCAGACCTGAATACACTGGAAGTTCTAAAGAACAGTGAGGAAAGGAGTGAATATTTGACTTCTCGGTGATTTTTTTGAAAAATAATGGACATACTAGCAGACATTAGTGTCCTGGTACTCACTGAACGTAAAGGTTCCATCTGTTCTATAAATTTTTATCCAGAAAAAACAGACCTTCATTTACTTCTTCATCAGAGTAAAATTTTATGTAGGGGACCAAATTATCGAGTCTACCAATAAAAATATTTAGGTTCAAATTATCTGTCCAAACAAAGGATATTATTAACATACCTGTACCACTTTGTGCTAACAGGTAAAACCCAAAGATCAAATTTAGTTTTAATTTATTCCATATACAACGTGGAAAGAACTGGCATAACAGAGTGCATGTCGCCATTTCAAAGAATTTGGAACAATATTTTTCACTAAAAGCTAAGTTATGGTCCTTCCATCTCAATTTCATTACTTTAACAATAGTAGCGTAGCTATTCCCAAATTTGATTTCTTGATAGTTTGGGGTTATGAAATGTGGAGCCAAACAGAATACAGTTTATAATCTTTAAACCCAACTTTATGTAGTTGGGTTTAAAACCCAACTACCTCCCACTCATTCGACCACTTCCCACTCACACGACCACCTCTCACTCACTCGACCACCTCCCACTCACTCGACCACCTCCCACACACTCGACCACCTCCCACTCATTCGACCACTTCCCACTCACACGACCACCTCTCACTCACTCGACCACCTCCCACACACACGACAAACTCCCACACACACGAACACTGCAACAACGAACACAACAACAACGAACACTACAACAACGAACACTACAACAACGAACACAACAACAACGAACACTACAACAACGAACACCACAACAACGAACACTACAACAATGAACACTACAACAACGAATACAACAACAATGAACACTACAACAACGAACACTTCAACAACGAACACAACAACAACGAACTTTACAACTACGAACACTACAACAACGAACATCTTAACAACGAACACTACAACAACGAACATCTTAACAACGAACACTACAACAACGAACATCTTAACAACGAACACTACAACAACGAACACAACAACAACGAACACCACAGCAACGAACACTCCAACAACGAACACCACAACAACGAACATCAAACAACGAACACCACAACAACGAACACCACAACAACGAAAATCACAACAACGAACATCACAACAACGAACACCACAGCAACGAACACTACAACAACGAACATCTCAACAACGAACACCACAACAACGAACACCACAACAACGAACACCACAACAACGAACATCACAACAACGAACACCACAGCAACAAACACTACAACAACGAACATCTCAACAACGAACACTTCAACAACGAACACTACAACAACGAACACTACAACAACGAACACTACAACAACGAACACTACAACAACGAACACTACAACAACGAACACTACAACAACGAACACTACAACAACGAACACTTCAACAACAAACACTACAACAACGAACACTACAACAACGAACACTACAACAATGAACACCACAACAACGAACACTACGACAACGAACACCACAACAACGAACACTACAACAACGAACATCTCAATAACGAACACTACAACAACGAACATCAGAACACAGAACACCACAACAACGAACACCACAACAACGAACACCACAACAGCGAACACCACAACAACGAACACCACAACAACGAACACCACAACAGCGAACATCTCAATAACGAACACTACAACAACGAACACCACAACAACGAACATTACAAGAACGAACATCTCAACAACGAACATCACAACAACGAACATCACAACAACGAACACCACAACAGCGAACATCTCAATAACGAACACTACAACAACGAACACCACAACAACGAACATTACAAGAACGAACATCTCAACAACGAACACCACAATAACGAACACTACAACAACGAACACCACAACAACAAATACCACAACAACGAACACTACACCAACGAACATCACAACAACGAACATCACAACAACGAACATTACAACAACGAACACTATAACAACGAATACCACAATAACGAACACTACAACAACGAACACCACAACAACAAATACCACAACAATGAACACTACAACAACGAACATCACAACAACGAACACTACAACAATGAACACCACAATAACGAACACTACACCAATGAACACCACAACAACGAACACTACAACAATGAACACCACAATAACGAACACTAAAACAACGAACACTACAACAATGAACACCACAATAACGAACACTACACCAATGAACACCACAACAACGAACACCACAACAACGAACACTACACCAATGAACACCACAACAACGAACACCACAACAACGAACACTACAACAACGAACACTACACCAATGAACACCACAACAACGAACACTACACCAATGAACACCACAACAACGAACACTACACCAATGAACACCACAACAACGAACACCACAACAACGAACACTATACCAATGAACAGCACAACAACGAACACCACAACAACGAACACTACAACAACGAACACTACAACAACGAACACCACAACAACGAACACCACAACAACGAACACCACAACAACGAACACCACAACAACGAACACCACAACAACGAACACCACAACAACGAACACTACAACAACGAACACTACAACAACGAACACTACAACAACGATCACTACAACAACGAACACTACAACAACTATCATTACAACAACGAAAATTCAGCAACGAACACTACAATAACGCACACTACAACTACGAACTATTGAACTTCAATACAATGAAATATTGGTGTGACATTGTCCAGGTGTAGGAGCCAGCCTTTGTGGTGGTGTTGGTGAAGTGTTGGTGTGACATTGTCCAGGTGTAGGAGCCAGCCTTTGTGGTGGTGTTGGTGAAGTATTGGTGTGACATTGTCCAGCTGTAGGAGCCAGCCTTTGTGGTGGTGTTGGTGAAGTGTTGGTGTGACATTGTCCAGGTGTAGGAGCCAGCCTTTGTGGTGGTGTTGGTGAAGTGTTGGTGTGACATTGTCCAGCTGTAGGACCCAGCCTTTGTGGTGGTGTTGGTGAAGTGTTGGTGTGACATTGTCCAGGTGTAGGAGCCAGCCTTTGTGGTGGTGTTGGTGAAGTGTTGGTGTGACGTTGTCCAGGTGTAGGAGCCAGCCTTTGTGGTGGTGTTGGTGAAGTATTGGTGTGACATTGTCCAGGTGTACGAGCCTGCCTTTGTGGTGGTGTTGGTGAAGTGTTGGTGTGACATTGTCCAGGTGTAGGAGCCAGCCTTTGTGGTGGTGTTGGTGAAGTGTTGGTGTGACATTGTCCAGGTGTAGGAGCCAGCCTTTGTGGTGGTGTTGGTGAAGTATTGGTGTGACATTGTCCAGCTGTAGGAGCCAGCCTTTGTGGTGGTGTTGGTGAAGTATTGGTGTGACATTGTCCAGCTGTTGGACCCTGCCTTTGTGGTGGTGTTGGTGAAGTATTGGTGTGACATTGTCCAGCTGTAGGACCCAGCCTTTGTGGTGGTGTTGGTGAAGTGTTGGTGTGACATTGTCCAGGTGTAGGAGCCTGCCTTTGTGGTGGTGTTGGTGAAGTATTGGTGTGACATTGTCCAGCTGTAGGAGCCTGCCTTTGTGGTGGTGTTGGTGAAGTGTTGGTGTGACATTGTCCAGGTGTAGGAGCCTGCCTTTGTGGTGGTGTTGGTGAAGTATTGGAGTGACATTGTCCAGCTGTAGGAGCCAGCCTTTGTGGTGGTGTTGGTGAAGTGTTGGTGCGACATTGTCCAGGTGTAGGAGCCTGCCTTTGTGGTGGTGTTGGTGAAGTGTTGGTGTGACATTGTCCAGCTGTAGGAGCCAGCCTTTGTGGTGGTGTTGGTGAAGTGTTGGTGTGACATTGTCCAGGTGTAGGAGCCAGCCTTTGTGGTGGTGTTGGTGTGACATTGTCCAGGTGTAGGAGCCAGCCTTTGTGGTGGTGTTGGTGTGACATTGTCCAGGTGTAGGAGCCAGCCTTTGTGGTGGTGTTGGTGTGACATTGTCCAGGTGTAGGAGCCAGCCTTTGTGGTGGTGTTGGTGAAGTGTTGGTGTGACATTGTCCAGGTGTAGGAGCCAGCCTTTGGGGTGGTGATCCTGGACGGGTCCCGCCACCCGGGCCAAACCTCAACACTTCCAAGCTAACTATATTTCCTCCATCTCTGATAGTCATCTAGCCCATCACTCTTTACACAGATTAAACCATCTTTTATAGACCTTAGTCTTGGTTGCTTGGCGCTTTTCCTGATTGTTTCCTCTGCCCAATAGATATTTCCAGAGGAAAGATGAGTAAGATTATTATTGTGGTGGTGTTAGTGGTGGGGATGATGGGAAAATGTGCCCAGGGGCAAATGGCGGGGGAATCTTAGAGCAGGAACCAACTGCTCCAGCTGCGGCAGTAGGTGAAGGACTACCAAGAGGACAACACTGGAGTAGGAGGCCAGGCGCGGCAGGTGGCTGTCGATCTCAACCTGCTCCCACCTCTGCCCACTTGTGACCCTTCACTCCTACAGGATCAACGGCTAGACTCCCTCCTGGACCACCTGCCTCTAGTGGGCACACACCGGCGGCAACAACACACACGCATGCAGGTGGAGGGCCTCAAGGCCTTCCTGCTGCAGGTGGGAGAGGAGCCCAAGACCCAGCCTCCCGAAGGATGGTTCACCTGGAAAATAGCAGTGATTTTCGTCTCTGTGCTTCTCTATCTGTGCCTTAACAGTGGGTCAGGCGGACACTCTACGCCCACTCTAGTAGGGAGTACTACTTCCACGGAGCTAAATCTCTCTCCCACCAAGCCTCATCACACACCCTCACATACCGTTAAAACCCAAAAACACACCGGTGCTACACCCACAACAACAACAACAACAACAACAACAACAACAACAAAAGCAAAGACAACAACAACAACAACAACAACAAGGACAAACAAAGGCTTAAACAAAACGATTATGTCTTGGATAACCTGCCCCAGAAAGTTTTAGGGAGCAATTATTGGCCTTAAAGGAAAAAGAATCTAAGATCTTGAGGTCCAATTCAACGTATTTATCTGGCTCAATTGGTGTGAAGGGAGAGCAGAGATCTATGGGTATGATGCGGCAAACATCGAGAGGTGCGAAGACGCCCTCCTCCAGATAATGAAGAACGGCGCAAAATGAGACTAGGCCTACCTCGGACAACGGGAGTGGTAGTCCCGTTGTTGACAGCGGGAGTGGTAGTCCCGTTGTTGACAGCGGGAGTGGTAGTCCCGTTGTTGACAGCGGGAGTGGTAGTCCCGTTGTTGACAGCGGGAGTGGTAGTCCCGTTGTTGACAGCGGGAGTGGTAGTCCCGTTGTTGATAGCGGGAGTGGTAGCGACGCTACGTGTCCTGTTGTTGGCAACGGGAGTGGTGTGTGTGTGTGTTTACTTACCTAATTGTGCTTGCAGGGGTTGAGCTCTGGCTCTTTGGTCCTGCCTCTCAACTGTCAATCAACTAATGTAAAAGTTCCTGAGCCTACTGGGCTCTATCATATCTACACTCGAAGCTGTGTATGGAGTCAGCCTCCACCACATCACTTCCTAGTGCATTCCATTTGTCTACTACTCTGACACTAAATAATTCATTCTAACGTCCCTATAGCTCATTTTAGAACTCAATTTCCACCTGTGTCTCTTGTGGTGAATAGCCTGTCCTTATCTACCCTATCAATTCCTCTGAGAATCTTGTATGTGGTGATCATGTCCCCCCTCTAACTCTTCTGTCTCCCACTGACGTGAGGTTTAATTAACGTTGTCTCTCCTCGTAGCTCATTCCCCTCAATTCGGGTACTAGTCTGGTATCAAACCTTTGAACCTTTTCCAGTTTAGTCTTATGCTTGACTAGATATGGACTCCATGCTGGAGCCGCATACTCCAGGATTGGTCTGACATAAGTGGTGTACAAAGTTCTGAAATATTCCTTACACTAGTTTCTAAAGACAGTTCTTATGTTAGCCAACTTAGCATATGCCGCTGATGTTATGCTCTTGATATGAGTTTCAGGGAACAGGTCTGGCGTGATATCAATCCCCAGGTCTTTCTCTCTCTCAGACTCTTGAAGTATTTCATCTCCCAAAAAGATACCTTGTATCTGGTCGGCTCCCTACACCTATCTTCATTACATTGCATTTGCTTGGATTAAACTCTAATAACCATTTGTTCGACCATTCCTGCAGCTTGTCCAGGTCTTCTTGAAGCCACAAGCTGTCCTCATCTGCCCTAAACCTTCTCATAATTTTGGCGTCGTCAGCAAACATTGAGAGGAATGAGTCTATACCCTCTGGGAGATCATTTACGTATATCAGAAACAGGATACGTCCAAGCACAGAGCCCTGTGGGACTCCACTGGTGACTTCACGCCAATCTGAAGTCTCATCCCTCACTGTAACTCTCTGCTTCCTATTGCTTAGGTTTTCCCTTATCCACTGGAGCGCCCTACCAGTTACTCCTGCCTGTTTCTCCAGCTTATGCATCAACCTTTTATGGGGTACTGTGTCAAAGGCTTTCCGACAGTCCAAAAAAATGCAGTCCGCCCAGCCTTTTCTTTCTTGCTTAATCTTTGTCATCTGATCGTATAATTCTATTAAGCCTGTAAGGCAAGATTTACCCTCCCTGAACCCATGTTGATGGGTTGTCACGAAGTCTCTTCTCTCCAGATGTGTTACTAGGTTCTTTCTCACGATCTTCTCCATCACCTTTATGGTATACAAGTTAAGGACACTGGCCTGTAGTTCAGTGCCTCTTGTCTGTCACCCCTATTGTATATTGGGACTACATTAGCTGTCTTCCATATTTCTGGAAGGTCTCCTGTTTCCTGTGACCTACTCTACACTGTGGAGAGTGGCAAGCAAAACGCTCCTGCACTCTCTTTCAATACCCATGATTCCGTCCAGGCCAACTGCCTTTCTCACGTCCAGATCCAACAGGTTTCTCTTGACCTCATCTCTTGTAATTTCGAATAACAAGTGATGAGGAGATAAGTAAACCAGGTTTACTGCCACCTCCCATGTCCTCATCCATTCTAAGTTTCATAACCTGTTACTTCACTGTTGTTTATTCCTGATGTGACTGTGTAGTAGCTTTGGTTCGGTCTTGGCTTCATTAGCTACATCATTTTCATACTTTTTCTCAGCTTCTCTTCTCACACTAACATACTCGTTCCTGGTTCTCTGGTATCTCTCTCTACTGTCTGGTGTTCTGCGCTCCGCCGGTCTCCATGCGCTTCCTCCTTGCCCCTGCTGCCCTGGCTCTCTCCTCCTTCGTCCTGTCCCTATGCAGGAATACTTTTTTGTATTCCTCCACATACTGCAGATGACTCTTGCTTTCCAAAATAACCTTCTTCGTGTTCTCGTTTGTAAACACCACCTTTACCAGTCGGTTTCTGTCCTTGTTATACCAGCCCACAACTGGTACAGTATGTTCCCAATATAAAAATGGGTGACAGACAAGAGGCACTGAACTACAGGCCAGTGTCCTTAACTTGTATTCCATTCCTGAGGGATACTGAGGGAGAGGGATACAACCTTGTTGTATCTATGATCTATATGGGTATGTGTGGATGTGTGTGTGTGTGTGTGTGTGTGTGTGTGTGTGTGTGTGTGTGTGTGTGTGTGTGTGTGTGTGTGTGTGTGTGTGTGTGTGTGTGTGTGTGTGTGTGTGTGTGTGTGTGTGTGTGTGTGTGTATTCACCTAGTTCTGTTCACCTAGTTGTGTTTGCGGGGGTTGAGCTTTGTTCTTTCGGCCCGCCTCTCAACTGTCAATCAACTGTTTACTAACTACTTTTTTTCACACCACACACACACACACACCTCTGGAAGGAGCCCGTGACAGCTAACTAACTCCCTGGTACCTATTTACTGATAGGTAACAGGGGCATTCAGGGTGAAAGCAACTTTGCCTATTTGTTTCTGCTTGGTGCGGGAATCGAACCCGCGCCAGAGAATTACGAGTCCTGCGCGCTATTCACCAGGCTAGTGTGTGTGTGTGTGTACTCACCTATTTGAACTCACCTATTTGTGCTTGCGGGGGTTGAGCTTTGGTTCTTTGGTCCCGCCTCTCAACTGTCAATCAACTGATGTACAGATTCCTGAGCCTACTGGGCTCTATCATATCTACATTTAAAACTGTGTGTGGTGTCAGCCTCCACCACATCACTACCCAATGCTTTCCACCTGTTAACTACTTTGACACTGAAAAAGTTCTTTCTAACGTCCATGCGGCTCATATGGGTACTCAGTTTCCACCTGTGTCCCTTGTTCGCGTACCACCAGTGTTGAATAGTTTATCCTTGTCTACCCTGTCAATTCCCCTGAGGATTTTGTAGGTAGTGATCATGTATCCCCTTACTCTTGTGTCTTCCAGTGTCGTAAGGTGCATTTCCCGTAGTCTTTCCTCATAACTCACAAGGTACTGGCTCCATGCTGGGGCTGCATACTCCAGGATTGGTCTTACATATGTGGTATACAAGATTCTAAATGATTCCTTACACAGCTTCCTGAACGCTGTTCTGATGTTAGTCAGCCTCGCATATGCTGCAGCCGTAATTCTTTTTATGTGGGCTTCATGAGACGGTTTGGTGTAATATCAACTCCTAGATCTTTCTCTTTGTCCGTTTCATGAAGTACTTTATCTCCTATTCTGTATCCTGTATCTGGCCTCCTGTTTCCACCGCCTAGTTTCATAACTTTGCATTTACTCGGATTGAACATCTTGTAGCCTCCTACTATCATCCTCTGTTTCATTCCTCCTCATAACTTTAGCATCATCGGCAAACATTGAGAGAAACGAGTCTATACCGTTATGTGTGTGTGTTTTTACGATGATGTTGATGTTGGTAGTCCTTCCTTACGGACAACCAACCCAAAATTCGGTAGAGTGCTTACATTTTAATCGGGAGATGACCCTGTGAGCTCCTGGCACTTGGAGAGGGGCTCAGCATCACACGTTTAGGGGATGCGGCTCCAACACTTGCCTCGTTGTCACTTGCACACACCCACTAGAGGCACCGTGACTCCCCACTCTCCTTGCTATGATCTCCTCTATCCCCTTTTCTGAAATATTACTCTTTACTACCCTGTCTACAGCTATGGTTCTTGGTTCTTTCTCTCGCTCTCTCTTCGGCTTTCTAGGAAGCCTCAACATGACAAGGGAAAACACCTGTTAACTACTCAGATATATACAACGTATATATATACAACGTCAATACCTTTTGACACTATATCTGGTTGCAGTCCAGTACCGTCTATTATGATCCCCGGTAGCTGAGAAACAAGTCTACCTTGAGAGTTATTCGACAAGACCTGACCTAAACAGGTCAAAGAAATATAGACATGGAGATACATACGTAAAATAATAGGTTAGATTTGATAAATAGTTTAAGAGTTTGGGCAGTGATCAAGAATAGAAATGAAGGACTTGACATGAGATGTGGAGAGTTTGCTAGAAATGTGAGGCTCGCTTCTGGAGGGCTTTAACCCCCACTTGAGCACCAGAACTCGTGAGGGGAAGTTGCAACCCCTAGTTGATATACCTTCAAGAGGAAGGAAGTGTGCAGATGTTTCAGCTGTGGAATCAAGTTGGAAACGTTGTGGTCTCAAGTCCTGGGCGGCAGGAAGAGTTGTGTAGCCGTCCTGAAATATTTTCGTTGGGCAACTTGTGAGTGCCCTGTCGAGCATCGCCCAGGAAGCGGCTGCGATTAGGCAATGAAGTAAGCACGATTTTAAACCAGTTTACAGTGATTACTTGTAGTTGGTCGTGCGCCCAGCGACGGTAGCGAATGTTTAGTGATATATCAGGCATGTTTTGATGAGGCAGAAGACCTAAATAAGAGAGTAAAGATGGATGAACGTCCTGGAGGGCGGAGCAACGTCCGTCCCCTACGAGCGCTGACAAGTGACTGAGGAGACTTAGCTCCTGACAGAGGGGCTGCCCCGCAGCGGCAGCCAGAGGAACCACCCAGCGGGGGCCGGAAGATGGATTCATCCTGGATGGGGAAGTCCGTCCTCACAGCATGTTGAACGCAGAGAGATGTTGGATTATCTTTAGATGATTTCCGGAATTTTAGTGTCCCCGCAGCCCGGTCCTCGACCAGGCCTCCACCCCCAGGAAGCAGCCTGTGACAGCTGACTAACACCCAGGTACCTATTTTAGTGCTAGGTAACAGGGGCATAGGGTGAAAAAAACTCTGCCCATTGTTTCTCGCCAGCGCCTGGGATCGAACCCAGGACCACAGGATCACAAGTCCAGCGTGCTGTCCACTCGACCGATGATTTGGTCTGGAATGAGGTGATTTGATAAAATGCTATGCCCAAGATTACCATCAGAGTGCTGGCGGGCTGATGGGCTAATTAGCCTCGGCTACCATCAGTTTTTGTCCGATCGTGATGGTCAAGTGGATTAAGGCGTCCTGTACATACCAGTTGTTTTGCTCCTGGCAGTATGGGTTCGAGTCACTTCTGGGGTGTGAGTTTTCAGTTGCATATAGTCCTGGGGACTATTCAGGCTTGTTCACACACATATGTATATATATATATATATATATATATATATATATATATATATATATATATATATATATATATATATATATATATATATATATATATATATATATATATATATATATATATATATATATATATATATATATATATATATATATATATATATATATATATATATATATATATAATATATATATATATATATATATATATATATATAAATATATATATATATATATACATATATATATATATATATATATATATATATATATAAATATATATATATATATATACATATATATATATATATATATATATATATATATATATATATATATATATATATATATATATATATATGCTGATATACTTATATATGCGACTTGCGTATAAACCACAAGTTTGAAGTATATAACTTTTAGACACTCAACCCACCAGGGGGCTCGAATACTGGCCATCAAGGTGGCAGTTACGCACTGTATCCACTACACCATACTTCAGAACCCTAAAAGAGGTAGGAATTCTGGGGTATTTAACCAACCTGAACTCCAATCCTCTCCAGGCAATGAGATAGTGAGGGATTTCTCGCGATTTTCATCACTTAAAGGCGATCTAAGTAGGGTTTTGAGATGGTCAAAAGATGAAAAGATAAGCTGCAGATGCCGTTTAATGGTGACAAATGTAAGGTTTCGATGTTAGGTAATGATGATAGAGTTACAAGATATGAGCTAGATGGTGTTGAGATTGTGAAGTCGGATTACGAAAGAGATCTAGGAGTTATGATTAGTTAGAATTTAAAACCAAAAAAGCAATGCATAAATGTTCATAATAAGGCAAATAGGACACTAGGTTTTATTAATTGAAGCATTGATAATAAGACACCCGGTCAACAAATCCACAAGAGCCGTGATGAGGATTCGAACTTACGCCCGGGATGATCCCAGACGCTGCCTTAGTCGACTTAGCCTCGACATGGTAAAAGAATTGTAACCGGGAGCTCTTTTACCATGTCGTAGTCTAGTCAACAAAGCCAGCGTCTGGGATCATCCCGGGCGTAAGTTCGAATCCTCATCACGGTCCTTGTGGATTTCTTTATTTGATGCAACATGCTATTGTGATTTCTGTGTGTAGACACCTGTGTTGTTCTTCAGCTATATCTTGCTCTGGTTAGGCCCCAGTTAGATTATGCAGTTCAATTTTGGTCGCCGTACTGTAGAATGGATATAAATTCACTGGAACACGTACAGCGTATGATGGCAAAGTTAATCACCCAAATTAAAAACCTGTCATATGAAGAAAGATTAACAAAGCTTAAATTACATTATCTAGAAAGTGGAAGAATTAGGGGTGACATGAAGAGATGAGTACAAGTGGATGAATGGACTTAACGAAGGGGGTGTTAATAGGGTATTATAAGAACATAAGAACTTAAGAAGAACATAAGAACAAAGGTAACTGCAGAAGGTAACTATTGG